>NW_007247027.1:454760-527121 GCF_000164805.1 Carlito syrichta | reverse complement strand
CATCAATCAAAAAATCAGCCGGGCGTGGTAGCGCGTGCCTGTAATTCCGGCTACTCAGAAGGCTGAGGAGGAAGGATCGCCGGAGCCCAGCAGGTCGAGGCTGCGGTGGCCGGGAGCGACCACTGCACTCCAGTCTGGGCGACAGAGTGAGACTCCAACTCAAAAAAAAAACTTCTCCTTAGATGTGGCCCTTCTTCTCATGGCCCTATGTGTCAGATGCAAACTCCAAGTATAAATGAGTTGAGGCATAGCACAAATTTACGGTCCTAATGTCTAACTGGACATCTCCTTGCTTCTACAGCTACATGCTTTGCTACAGATTTTAGGTGCCAAGAAAATTTGTATTTATTCCAGTTCACAGTAGAAAATTCACTTCCACAAAGTTTCTGTATCCTTATTAAATAAATAAAAAACATAAAGCAGGTGGTAATAGCACTGAGGTAGGTCTCTTTCCATCAATCCATAGCCCATTGGAAAAGATGCAGCACATAGATATATAGAGCTAGAGATACCGAAACAGATACAGATACATACAATCATATGTCATGTAAGGACAGGGTTATGTTCTCAGAAATGCATTGTTAGGCGATTTCATTGTTGTGTGAATGTCATACAGCGGACTTACACAAACCTAGATGGTATAGCCTACTGCACACTTAGGTGGACAGCCTATTGCATCTTGGCTACAAACTTGTACAGTATATGACTGAACTGAATACTCTAGGCAATTGTAACACAGTGGTAAGTTGTTGTGTAGCTAAAACTAGGAAAGGTACAGTAAAAATATGGTACTATAATCTTATGGGACTACTGTCATCTATGTGGTTCCTCATTGACTTAAACATTTTTATGTGGTACACGACTATATAGTATAGATAAGCTATAGATGTAGATAACTATAGACATAAATATAGACTTTTTTCTTAAGTTGCAAGCGGCCTTGATATAATATGAATTTTATTAACCCTTTATCTCTTTGCAGATATTTAGATCTTAATCTCGTGCAAATATTTTTATCAGTTTGATTTTAAGGTATTTTTGATATAAAGGATATTTAGAAACTTTAAAATAGAGTCAAATCAATATTTTTTACTTCTTTTATGCTTAGAAATGTTTACTTTACCCTGGAGCAAATATTCATTTATATTTTCTTCCTCTTTAATATATATATTATATTGCATTTAATCCATCTACATTTTTAAATGTAGCTTATGAAGTAGGATTTTGAATTTATTTTTTTCACACTATCTACTTTTATAAATGTCATTTAATTTAACTAGGGGATACTTCGTATTGTGTAATAAATATATGCTAATCTACTTAAATTTCAGCAATGAGACATCAATACAAATTTGTGCTGTTAAATCTTTGCCAAGAAGTGGGATAGGATTTGTGAAATATAGCAGTTTTTAGATATTAAACTCAGGTTGGTAATTTCTGGTAGATTTAGAATGCTAACTAAAAATAAATATTTTCAGGAATACACAATTAGCCACTAGCACTATAATATGTGACCTTTAGGCATTGTAAAAAAAAATGTAGTAGTAGTAGAAAAACAGACTTAAATAGACTTATGGAAGCTATGTAGAATGTCAGAAACAGTTATCAAGATCTATTGTTCATTAAAAAATACAGCATTGATTCTTTAAAAAGTCAGGGTCTATAAGCTCATAGTTTGTGAACATCCTTATATTAAACATTTTGAGAGATATTTTTAAGAAATAAAATAATCCTTTGCTGTCATGCTTATAGACTTGGAGATACCAGGCTATACAAAGAGGAAACCATTAGAAGACACAGCAATACGTTGCTGAGCTGCAGGTTAGTAGAGGAAAGCAATGATTCAGAAAAGGAAAGATTTTACAGAATGTTTTGGTTGAGTAGGACTTTAAAGGTGGTCAGATCTGTTTAAGCGAGCAGAAGAGTAACACATGCTGATAACCACAACTTGAGAAAGTGCTTGGAAGCAACAAGGGGAAGCAATTGCTGCATTGTAAGAAGACCTCCCAATCCAGGGGAATCCTTTAAGGCAGAGGCCCCCAATCTCTTTGGCATCAGGGACAAGTTTCGTGGAAGACAATTTTTCCACGGAGGAGGCAGAGGGAGGATCACCAAGCATTATATTCTCATAAAGATCAAGCAAACTAGATCCCTTGCTTGTTCAGTTTACAGTAGGATCCGTGCTCTTATGAGAATGCCTCTGCTGATCTGACAGCAGACAGAACTCGCCCACTGCTCACCTCCTGCTGTGCAGCCCGGTACCTAACAGGCCATGGACCAGTACCAGTATGGGTCCCGGGGTTTGGACTCCTGCCCTAGGGAAACAGTTCAAGTTGACTGTTAAGCGAACTCTACTGACGAATACCTGTAGCCACCATCCTGAAAGTCCTAAGATTGTCTCTGTGGGTCGTGTCTATCCAGTGTGTGTCCTCAAGCAGAGTTGAGACATGATGAGTTATGAATGGACTGTAAAGAGGAGGTTGGAACTGATGAGCCAAGGTCAGGTGTGAGCTAGGAAGTTGTCACATCCAGAATAGAGAGGAAGGAATAAGTTGCGGTGGTCTCCATGGGGCTTTGTAACCTGAGAAGAGGAGAGTACAGGGCCAAAGATGACTCCAAACTTTTGAGCGCAGAACCTGGAAAGTCGTTGCTTCAATAGCAAAAAGAAAGAAAGGCCATAAAAAGATAGTAAGAATAGACTGCCATTTGCAGAATTACATAAATTCATAGTACAGAAGAGTTCACACGGTAGTTTGTGATATAGTATACAGCATGTGAAAGTGTTATCAAAAATAAAAAAGCACATGTGGTTTTAAAGGAAAACAGCCAAACCTGGTGGCTCATACCTGTAATTCCAGCCTTTTGGGGAGCCAAGGCAAAAGGACTGCTTGAGCCCAGGAGTTTAAGACCAGCCTGAGCAACATAGTGAGACCTCATATGTACAATTTTTGTTTGTAAATTAACTAGGTGCACACCTGTAGTTCTAGATACTTGGGAAACGGAGACAGGAGCATCCCTTGAGCTCAAGAGTTCGAGAGGTTACAGTGAGCTATGATCACACCACTGCACTCCAGCCTGAGTGACAGAACGAGACCATATCTCTCAAAATAAAATAATAATAACAAAAGAAAACATAATGGTTTTATTAGAGAATAACATGGCCAGTGAACAATAGTAGATCTAGATCAGACTCAAAAGAGACATATTTTTCCATGTTTCCTGAGTCATTTCTTAGAACAGGGTCTTCAGTGATCACTCAGTAGCCATCAAAAATACATCATCATATTCCACTTAAGTCCCATATACCTGTACTCCAATATCCTAAGGTGCACTTATTCGCTACTAGAGTAAGACCTTTGCAATTGAAGAGTGGAGGCTGAGATTATTTCATTCCCATACATTTTAGTTACTTCCTGCCAAATCTCAAAACAATCACAACATGAAATAGATTTCCTGTACTCTTGACTTTGTATTTATCTTCACCAGGGCTATAATGAGGATTTGCGACTGACACACTTTCCATGAGAACCTCCTGAGAACGCAAGAATCTGAGTCAGGATGTTGCCAGGAAGTAGACTGCAAGATTATTAGTAGTAAACCACATTCCCCTTCCACCTGTGAGTCTCAGTCCTGATTAAGATTTTAAATCAAGGTGATTAAGTGTAGACAGCTGGTTAAAGGCACTGCAGATGCCCTAACCCTCAGCCAGTGGGCCCTTGAATACTGTAAAGACTGGACAAAGAATCTAATAGGTCTTATTGTCATCATTTGCATCTTTACGGGCCTCCATGTTAACTTCCTGTTTTCCCCGTTAGCAGACTGAGTGTCTTACCATTTGATCGCAAAACATCAAGAGATTAGTGCAGAGCATCAGAAGGTAGCACAGGCTACAGTGTTTCTTTAAAATATTGTCATGTTTTCACCGATCCCTAAGTTTATCTCTAAAATGGATAAAAACTGATGAAAAAGGATCTATTTGGAGGTGAAAGTTTGTACTTTCAAGAGTAAGAATATCGTCCATATATCCAGGTTGCTTCTCCCATATTTTCAAGTAGTCTGAACTGAATATGCAGCTCATTGATAATTGACAGCTGTCAGGCAAGACTTCGTTTCCTGAGAAATATCAGAAAGACGTGAGAGCTTAGGTTGACCTTTTTCTTCAAGACGCATTTCTTATCCTACTTTAATTAGAAAATTTCCTTCACAAAATCCTCTTACTCCAGCGAGTGCTGGTTCTGCTACCCCATCGTTCCCTTCCGGAACGGTTGTGTTCTTTACAAAATCCATTGATTTCCACTGACTTAAGCAAGTGTCACTACTGTGCAGAGGCATTTTGAAAGCCATCATTTTATAACGGTGACCATTCCAATGATACTTGCTAAGAATTTTTTATGTGAATATTGTTTTTATTGTTCTTTTTAAAAAACCATTATGTGAGAATCTCAATGGCAGAGAAATGGATAGAGACAGAGGCAGAGATAGATGTTTGGATTTTATTGAGCACTAATTATTCTAATCTTTACAGCCTCCTTCTGGGGTTAGTATTATTATCCATATTTTACAGAGGAAAGAAAACTAAGGCTTAGAGAATCTAAATACCTTGCTAAGGTTACACAGATACTAAATGACAAAGCCAGGAATTAAAGCCACAGTCTCATTCCAAAACCACTGTAACACACTGCCTATTCTTGCACTGATTCTATTGGTGTCCAGACAGTCATACAACGTGGGTCCCCTCAGATAACTTGCTTTTCAATGAGAAGGAAAGAGCCTTTTACGTTTAGCTGCCCTCCAAGTCACCATGAACTTTTTTGTATTTGAAGTTATTTCCACTACTTAGTTTAAGATGTAATCCTACTATTTATTTAGTTTTTGAGTTGGAGTCTCACTCTGTCACCCAGGCTGGAATGCAGTGGCACGCTCACGACCACCCCAGCGTCAACCTACTGGGCTTCCGCGATCCTTCTGCCTCAGCCTTCCAAGTAGTGGGAACTACAGGCACATGCTACCATGCCCGGCTAATTTTTTTTTCATTTATTGTAGAGATGAGGTCTCCGCCAAGTTGTCAGGGCTGGTCTCGAACCCGCGGGCTCAAGCAGTCCATTTACCTTGGCCTCCCAAAGTGCTGGGATTACAGACTGAGCCAACAAGCCCGGTCATAATCCTATAATATTAGGAAAAGTTTCACAAGTGCAGTGGTAAGGGCACTTCATCAGAAGAGATCTAGTTCCTTATTCTGGTTCTATTACTAACTCATTGTTTTACCTTGGACAGTTCACCCGGTGCCTTCTTCAAACTGTGCCTTCTGATTAAATCATTTTGGGGCATTATTTTATCCTTGGTTAAGATTACAAAGGTAATTTTGCAAAATTTTCTCTTGAGGATTTTTCTCAAGGGAGGAAAGCCATGTGGAGTCAGAATAGGTCCAGTAAAGTGAAGATGGGAAGCATAAAAATCTAATAAACCATCTAAAGTGGTAAGAAAAACTAGTTTCATTTTTGCATCAGTCAGACATTACCCAAGTTTCCTTTGCTTCTGTGTTTGTCTCTTATATATATCACATTTACAAAGAATAAAACTATGATCTTTGAACTAATACAATATACACTACTGCCTACAGAATTTTATCTTTTGTTTTAACTAACATTCATCTTAAATCCTCAGTCATTTCCGATTGCTAAAGTAAATTTATTTCAGTTCTAAGAAATTTATCTAAGTAAAAATTAATATTTCTATGCTATTTTATTATATAAGTTTAGCAAACTTGCTTAGTAGTGATATTCAAGAATAACTTTTTTGGTGAATACCCTACCATACTTAACAAGGAGGTGCTATGTTTAATAGATTACTACAAAAATAACTGACCTTACCTGTTTCAATCAACCTTTTTAAAAAAAAGGTAATCAAGTAGTTTGAACAAACAAACAAAAAAGAGACAATAACATTTTCTCTTTCTTCACATACTTTCCAAAGAGAAAGCTTTGGTGTGAAACTTACCATTTTCTTAACTGTGATCATAATATTTATACACAAATCATTCCTACCTCAAATTTCTCCATGTGTCTTTCTTGAGATACTATGGACTTTCAAAACACAATTTGGTTCAGTTTATTCATTTACTGTAAGGATATTCGTGTGATTATCAGCTTGTTTCTAGGGGAAATTATCTCTGCAAATCAGTTCTGCTCTATGTTGCTAAAGGACCTGCCAGATCATTGTCATAACCATAAGTCTGGTCTGAACTTTGGGAGACATTAGTTCTATTCTGTAAAAAAGCCTCAAGAGAGACAACTGGACTGGATATCATGATTTTTTCCGAATTTAGCTGTGTTTGTGTTTAATTACATTTTTCCCCTTCCTTTTGTCCTGAGTTCTTGGTAAAAAGTGGAGAAACTTTGGTCCTCAGCTTCATGTCATACTCCTTCTTGTACCTGAGAATCAACTGTTACCCTTTCTTTACACAAAACAATTTAGACCCAATATTCATTCCTTGATAAATGGATTCTACCACTAGCCCTAATAATTTTCATTATTCACTGTGCTTTCTCCCAATTCATCATGTCTCCTTAGTTTCTGAGGGCCTCAGAAATTCTTCTCCCTTCTGTCTGTCTCTCTCTCTCCTTCTTCTTCTTCCTCATTCTCTGTCTCTCTCTCTCTCTCACACACACACACACACACACACGCACACACGCGCGCACACACACACATACACATACACATACACATACACATACACTTTCTTCAAGTGCCCTTACCACTGTACCTGTGAAACTTTTCTTTACATAATGGGCTTACATCTTACACGCTTTCTTATATTTTTCTACTCATGATGCACGTACCCAGCATCTCTCTTGCCTTTTTAGTGATAGTAATGCAACATTTCTGCTCAAAGTTATTTTTAGAGTCTATGATATATAGGAACACTATGTTCAAAAGCGTGGTGTCTGTCCTCAAATGTGTTTTCAATGGTTAAATCCCATTTCATGAGCCTTTTGTTAAACTCTGACATAAGCCTCATGGTGATGTTTCTAGGACCATTAAAAAAAAATCTATTACTTATTACTTTTTCCCTCCTACTCTCCTCCAACCATTTCTTTGTAATTTCAACTTTGAGTTTCTCTAGAGTATTCCATAAAATCTTTACTTCCCAGATCCCTATAGATGACTAGATCAGGATTTTTTGATTGCTTTCCTTCCACATCCTCCAGGCCTACCAGTCTAATACGCTTGCATTATAATGTCTAGTTTCCTATCCTGCTTGTAATTATCAGACCCTCACCCGCCTTTCCCCTCTCCTGTCATCATTTTAAATTTCTTTGTAACTGAAGTATTCAATTTCATGCTTCTTTCAACCTGCAGTTCTTAACAGGCCAGGACGAGCAATAAATACCTATTTGAAGGGCTGACTGAGTAGCTTTCCAAATCTTATTTCCCACTCCCTAAACGTCAGTGTAACTTTAAAGAGATCTAAGTTTGAAAGAAGATACAGTCTGTGACTTGATGAAGGGCTGTTACACAAACTTGATGTTTCAGTTTATATCTGTTTTAAAAACACACCATAGAATATTTTATAGTTTGCAGCTTGAGGTGTTACACAGGTAAATTATGCAAACTCATTAACAAAAATAACTTGTTCTCCCTTGGAGATATACTTCCAGATAGAAAGCGGCTGTTGGGGAACAGAATGGTAGCTGTCTGTTAGTAGCCTACTTGTTTTTCTCACAGGCATAAATCATTAGGAATAAATTGTGTTCTGTCATTGTAGCCAGTAATTGGTGACATTTTCCTGTCACTGTGGGATTATAAATAACAGCAATATATGTACTGTCAACAGATTCATTATGTTATGAAAAGCATAAACCAGTAGTCTTTCTTTTAACTACAGTTTGCCTATTTTCCGTATTAAGTATGACACTGACATCTTTACAAATTAAAAAAAAAGCTTGAAAGAACAGTTTTTGTTATTAATAACTTAAGATTTTCATGCTTTAAATATTTTCTGATTGTTTCTATTTTTTTCCACAGCTCACCTGGAAATGATATTTTTATGATATTTAAAGAATTTTATGTATAAACAAATATTTGATAATTGATTAACTGAACAGATAGTTGTTTTAAGTAATAAAGCATCTAAGAGACTATAAGCATTTATGATGCAGCTTTACAGAGCTCAAGTTCAATGAGTACTGATAAACATGCAGTCCTTAAGTATTGGTTTACTTAGTAAATAGAGGTGACCTATCCTGTGCTGAAGGAAAAAATAATCCATTCGGAAGGAACATTAGCATGGACTACATCCCATAATTACTTGCTTCACTGATTATAAGTTAGTATATCCCTTTCCAATTTGAGTGTCCTGGCAATGGTAAATACTTGTCACCTCTTTGACTTCCCTCAAAGGAGGGTAACAGCTCTACTTTTATCAGCTACCATCACTCCTTATAGAAGTTTTCTTTTTTGTTGCCTGTTCACAATTAAGATAGAAGAGCCCCTGTTATGTTACGAAGAAGGCAAGTCAAGCCAACCCGCTCTAGTTTTCATTTGACCCCTCTTCCTGGACAAGTTTTCAGCCTCTGAATTAGGTCTGAACCAACGCAAAGCTTCTTGTCTGTCCACTGGAGTCAATTTTGGGGAGTTCCCTATTAACATATGGGAATCAGGACTTCCCTTTTGAGAGAATGCCTTTGAAGCTTCTTTCGCTGGTTCTCTCTTTCTAGCTATACAACATTTTGGGACTTTATTTCAGATTCCCCCACTTTGTGAAAACACTGCTATCCAAGTTTTCCTTACTTTGTTTTTCATTTATCCATTCCAACAAACATATCTGAGGCATTGTTCCTGGCCCTTGAGGGACTACAAAACAAGAACACAACTGACCAGGGTGTGTAGTAAATAGTATTCGAGAAATAACTCTAATGGGAGCTAGACAATGCTGAATCTCATACCACTTAGTCACATATTTTGTCCCTTAATATTTCTGCATTAATGTCTTATTATTCTGGGCAATACCTTATTCAGATGTCCCTTCCTTTCTCTAATGGTTAGCCTTTTAGCAAAGTGATCTGTTACCAATGGAATCACCATAGTCTTTCTCGTTTTACAGACTGGATCTGAGTTATATTTTATTTTGAATTCTGCTCTTTCTTTGTTGGTCGCCTGACACTTCTTTAATATCCTTCCTATTTTTCTTCCTACTTAAAATCATATTTCCATCTAAAGCTGCACATTTGAGTTATAGCTAGACATATTCTATCTCTTTCACAATGGAAATATTTAAAAGAAGTTTTTAAAACATAAACCACTATAAAAAGTTTTAAAACATCATGAAGTTACATGATGACTTTCATTATATATTTTTCATCGTGACACTCAAAATGATTTGCCAAAGTGGAGCTCAGCTTTCTGTGTTTTCTTCCTACTTCCCACTTCCGAAGCCCTTCAAAAATTTTCAGCTGATTGCTGTGTCTTACTTCCCTACATGAAATTCTTCTGTTGCCATATATCAAATTCAAACTATTTATTTCAAATCTTCTATATGTGAAGTATATAGATTACTTCATTTAAATTTCTGCCCTTCTTTTGTCTTTTTCTTACTTCTAGAAATCTGTATTTCTTTCCCCCAGTTCTCTTGATCCTGGCTTCATAAATGCCTACGCACCAGCAAAGACAGGACAGAAGTTGAATCAACCTTCTGAGGAAGACTTAAATTCCCTAAGCTTATCTTCCCTGTTATTTAAACGCCAAGTAATCTTATCTTCCTCTTCTTTCCTTGAGATTCCTTATGAAGACATTCTAATGGACTCTTCTATATTGTTTGCCATCTTGTGAATAAACCATGTGCTTTCTTGCCTTTCTGTCTTGGATTGCACCTTGCCGACAGTCTGCAATACCCTTTAGCCACTCTTTGCTGAGCAAAATCCTTCCAATCTTTCAAGGCTCAACTTAAGTACCTCTTCCTGTTAGTCCTCTTTATAACCCAAAGGACAATGAGCTGTCCTACCTCTAAATTCTCATAGTGTTTACTCTCCCTAGTGCTTTCATGGCATTTTGCTTTTACTACCTTATTTTGAATGTATCTATGTATGTCTCTTATTTTCCTATGCTAGATCATAAAAAAGAGAAGCTAGACTTCTAAGTCATCCCATGGTTTGTGTATCAAGAGAGCCACGCTCAAGGTAGATGCCTAGGTAAATTTTTTTCAACACCTGAATGGGAGAAGTGTCCATTGAAGTAGGCATAATGTCAGAAATCAGTAGGAAACTTAGCCATGTGCAGACAAGCATTTTTATTTTCTTGGTGGAAAAATAGATATTTGTATACTCTGACCTTCATGAAAATGTTTTGCAAAGAGTTGTGAATGGTTTTTAAAACCACATTTGTGAGAGGGAGAATGAATGCATTGACTTCCATGACATACTGTTTTAATTAGAATTCAGACCATTTGTGCATCCCTTATTATGGGTTCCTCTTATTTGCATTCACTAGATTTTCTTTCCTAAATGATTTATACACTTGCATAACTTGAAATTTTAAACATTAAATCTATTGCACCATGTCATTATATATTAAAACAGTTTTCATAATCTTGAGTACTTTAATATGTCTTATGTTCTTATACATATAATTTATGTTAAGAATTTCTTTAGCAAGGTTTACACTGTCATTTGGAGCACTTTTGAAGTCAATATTGTAGAATGCTATAAGGAGAAAAAATATTTCCAAAAGTACTCCCCTGTGTTCCCATTAATTTGTTTATTATCAAGGTCTTCATTAGGAATATAGTTGCTAATGTAAGCCTGTAATAAACAGAGTATAATTGAATTTTCAATATTTTGTCACCTGGGAGTAATTTTCTTACAAGACCTCTGCTCCATCTTCTGACTAATTGTCAACAGTTACTCAGTGTCACCACATTAATGTCACCAAACATTGCACAAATATCTACCTGATTGCATTATATTTAAAGATATTCATTTCAAGCCCTTGATATTTTCTTTTTTAAATTATTTACCTCAATTTAAAATATAACTTAAAATGCAATAAATTTAATGAGCCAACATGTTTTGAAAACACAACTCAGACATAAGCTAAGGTTTGTTTGGGTAGGAGACCAAGATGGTCACATCAGGAGTCCCCAAACATTAGGGCAGCAACATGGTAGAGCAGGGAGCAGAAACCAGAGTAGTGGATGTCAGACCCTTTCCTTCACTGAATTGGGGATGTTTTGGGTCAGGTTACTTTTTTTCAGCCTAGGCAACAGAGCAAGACTCTGCCTCTACAAAAAATAAAAAACTTAGCACACAACTTTAGACCAAGCCCCTGAGGAGGCTGAGGTGGGAGGATCACAAGAGCCCAGGAGTTCAAGGCTGCAGTGAGCTATGATTGTACCACTGCACTTCAGCCTGGGTGACAGAGTGAGATCCTTCAGCCAAACAAACAAACCAACCCAGAAAATACATTTTTCTGTGAGCCTTGCCAAGGTTCAGTTAGACATGATGCTGATATTTTATTATGCTGAATGATTCTAGAATTACGTTATTAAAAATAAATGAAGACAATAACATGTGAAAATGCTAGACACAGGTAGAAAGATTGAAAAATATGAAAACTTTTGTTTTTATTGTCACCATAGAATCAGAATCAAACTTTTCACAGATCTAGAGCCAAGGTATCAACCCTGGTTTATGTCTGGTGTCCCCATGTAATCAACACTGTCTCGTTTCACTCTTAAAAATGTCTTGGTTTGGTCGTTAAATTAAACGATCACCTAACCTATAACACACTTTTAGATTGGTACCTCCTCTGTTTCTCAGATAGCTTGCTAATGACCCATACAGTAAGGTGAAAACAATTGTGTTCCAATTCAGGAATCCTACGTTTGACTTTGCAAAAGTTGTCAAACTCTTTGTTAACAATCAGACTTGGAATTTGAGTACAAGCATGTAAAGTCACAAGTCTTTTTTAATCCAAATATTATAATTGCTTGTTTATGATATATAGAAAACAAGTCATATATATTCATATAATTATATATGTGATTTTAACATTTTAATTAGGAAGAAAATTCCCAATAAGAATTCTTCCTAGTATGTGAAATCAAGGGATCCCAGTAATGCATGTTGTTATAGACTCTTCAGTGTGTGCTCATGTAATTGCTCTCAAGAGCAGAGCTTGAGTGGATGTTTTATTGTACGATCATAGAGAAGAGAATCTCTGTATGTGAGTGAAATCAAGCAAATTTGGCAGAAAGGAAAAAAATGGCGATTTCAGATGGCGTGCTTTTTTCACTTTAAGCAAACATTGATAGATGTCCACAACACTCAAAGCACTGTGCTAGGCTGTGTGGAGAACACAAGAGAGGGTAGTTTCCTTGGGAGGGTTGCAGTTTGAAAGTGGAAGTGGGAGTAGCTAATATTTACTGAGCTCCTACTCTGTGCAGATTTATCTCTTTGTTTTTCTTGAGCTTCTGCATGTGCTATTGGGCAATTGACTGAGGGTATCTTGATGAACTAAACAGCCATCTCCCCTGTTCTCATGGGAGCTTACAAATCTAGTGGGAAACAGACCTTTCACAAGTAAACCACAAACGTGTGATCATACCACATACAAGAAAAGGAACTGGCTTCTGTGGGTGGGGGGGGCGGGTATCCGGGGTGAAGGAGAGGGAGACTTTTTTGGATCAGGTGGTCAGGGAAGGCTTCTCTGAAGAAGTGACAAGTTTGCAGTTGAGACTTGAGAGAATAGAATGAGCAAGTTGGATGATGTAATGGGAGTTGGCCCAAGGAGAAGGAGAGTGCTACAGAGGTCTCGGGGATGCCACAGCTTGCTTGAGCGCTTGGGAAACTAAAAACAGCCTATGAAGGGTGGCCTAGTAGTCAAGGAGGATGGTACAACTCGTGGAATAAGGTTGGAGAGAATGTCGGGCTTTGTAGACTTTGACTTTCAAAGGATTTGGGGTCCAAAAAAGGATTTAGGATTTCAGTAGTGTTTTTTCTTCCAAAATTACAATGGGAAGCCATGAAAAGGGCTTTGAATAGGGAGATCCAGCTTGCCTAGGATCCCAGAGCTAAAAATTCAAAAAGTTGGAATTGAGCTCAGGCGAATTTGACTTCAGAGCACAGCTCCACATTCTACAACAGTTTCCCCTGAGACTCTGCAAATAACTGAGTACATAGCAGAAGGTAAGTACCGTCACTAGGTGTGCAGAGAGCATATGGGGGTTCTAAGCAGGGAGATCTAGCATAGGGTTTGGACTTCCATAAAAACTTAATGGAGGAGGTAACACAAGTCTGGAGGCTAAAAGGACATTTCAGGAAAAGGGAAGAGGGTAAAAATGGGGCAGGAAAAGTGCACTGTTTTGGGGGGGAAAGAAATAGTCTAAGTCCCCTGAGTGTATGCCACCCATGGGGAGTTGTCAGAAAATTACAAAAGGAGATTGAAGGAAGACTGCACGGGGTTTTTCACGCTAGTCTGAGGTCTTTGTACTCAGTAAGTAGAAAAGAGTCCCTGGGGTTATCGATCTCTGTCCGTTTGTGTTGCTGTAAAGGAATACCTGAGACTGGTAATTTATAAAGAAAAGAGGTTTACTTGGCTCATGGTTCTGCAGACTGTTCAAGGAGCATGGTACAGGCATCGGCTTCTGGTAAGGGCTCAGGAAGCTACCACTCCTGGCAGAGGGCGAAGGGGAGCAGGCATCACATGGCGAGAGAGGAAGCAAGAGAGGGTGAGGGCAGGTGCCAGGCTGTTTCTAACAAACAGTTCTCCTGAGAACGAATGGGGCAAGAACTCCCTCAAGCCATTCATGAGGGATCTGCCCTGTGGCCCAAACACCTGCCACCAGTCCCTGCCTCCGACTTTGAGGATGACGTTTCAACATGAGTTTTGGAGAGTCAAATATCCAAACTATAGCTGTGTCTGAGGAGGAGAATGACATGGACAGAAATATGCTTTAAACAAAAAATTATAGCCTGAGAGTGTAGAGTGTCGTGGTCAAGGAAGGAGAACTGAATGAAAGAGAGCTGCAGGAAGTTTTCACTGCCGGAGTGTACAGTGGCAGAGTCTAGCTGTGGAGCCAGACTGCCTGACCTGTCTTCCAGTCCCACATTCACTAGCTCTGTGGCCTTAGACGGTTTTCTTCATCTCCCGATAGTTCCATTTCCTTATCTATCAATGGGGTTATTACGAGAACTTACTTCACAGGGTTGTTGAGCAGAAGAAACTAGATGATCAATGTCAAGTATTTACCGGCTGCTTGTTGCCTGTCAGTACACAATGCATGCAAGCTAGTTCAAAAGAAGAAGTGCAGGAGTTCCCCCAAGAGCTGGTTAAGGTTCATCTAGAGGGGAGGCAAAGTGAAAGAAAGCGAGGAGCTGTATGGAAGAGTGACATTAGACCAGAAACTCCATGAAGACAGGCACTATGTCCATTTTGCCCCCTGCTGAATCTCCAAGGGCTCATACAGGGCTTGGCATAGAGTAAGATGCAAGAAATATTTGTGCATTTGGATTGCATTTATAAATGATGCATAATACATTTATGTAAGTCCAGTTATGTATAAATTATGCTTGCTTATAACATAAACACGTGCTGATGATGCCATCAGCCAGTTTTGACAATACCATGCCAAGCACCTTGAACTACATATTTACACAAAGAATAGAGGAAAAGGTATCCAGAATTATTATTTAAAACATCTCCCAACTATAAGAATGTATGTAGCTCACAAAACTTACCAGTTTCCCCAAATTTAACCAAGGCCTCATCCTGGTTTCCCATGTCAGCCAGGGGGTGATCAGTTTACTAGTCATGCAACCAAAGTTAACCCTGGCTTTGGCTGACGTCTTAGAAGAATTTGGCAAATCTTCTTGAAAGTCTCTAGCGTGTACCCTCTGCCTTCCTGACCTCATGTTGAACCTCCTTTTGTTTGGCCCCTCCCAGAGCATGGAGGAAGTTGCCAAGAAGGCAGCCTTGGCTTAGGAGACGGGTTCCCACTTTCACTGCCTCTGTGCCAGCAAAGGACTGACATCGACCACAAGTTTTCAGGTGCTTGATCCTTTCCTCACACCCAGAGGGAGGTGTGTGCTCTGACCAGGGACAACATCAGACAGCTGTAAGAGGGCCCCGGCCAGGACTGAGCTGAGGAGTAAGAGCAGGTGCTTTTGACAGCTAGGAAAGAATTGGTCTGGGAATCCCCCTGACAGAGGCAAGTCACAGAAATTAGAGATGGAAAAAAACCTATTAGTCAGTTCCCTTGCCAAAGACAGATTGATCCCTAGTGTGTATTTTCTAGCTCCTGTCCACTCCAGTTAGTTATATCTCTGTCAACGTGTAAGTAGGAAAGACCATAGCATGTAGGAAAAAAAGGCTCAGGACACTAAGGTGGTTCAGATACCTGGTTGAAGAAAATATCAGTAACCACTAAAGAAAAAGTAATGGCTGTGGAGACGAATCAGAACAGTAGACTTTTTTCCCCTAGGGATTGAAGTTCTAAATGAGATAGGAAACTCCATGAAAGGTTCTGTGATTGTTTCTTTCTTAATTGAGAGCTGGTATTATTTATCCAAAAGGAAGAAAGCGTCTTGCTGAAGTTTTCCTAGTTTTTAACTAGGAAGTAAAGGTGCTGAGTGAATATTTTTGACATCGTTAGAGTTAGAATATGAGTTTTGCTTTTGGAGTAATGATAGCAGAGAAACCTCCAAGGATGATGCTCTGATAAAGTTTATTGAAGAGTGAATTGTGTGGTAGTTTGTTAAATATATGAATTTGATTGACTATCTATAGCCTTGGAGAGAACCAAAGAATGTTGTTGCTAAAAATAAGATCATATTGAGATGCAAATAGATAATGAAATCTGAATTGGTTCTTGTATGCTTGGGCCATTTTCTTTATCATTTATAAGAAGAATAAAAGGAGATAGTTCTCAAAGAAACTATGCATTAGTAATTTCTCTTGATTTCAATCACATTGAACTAGATGGCTGATTTATCGAATTGACTTGGAATTATTTTCCACTGCTTCGTGTTTTTGGATATTTTCAGATTATACCTACTCATTTTGTTGCATATCTCACATTCAGAAAAGCTCATCTGAGTGATGTCATTTTCAGCCAAACTCAGCTCCTTTCACATTCACATTGGGGATAAAGAACTTTTCCTGTATTTAGAGAACCACAGGCTAAATAACCTTTGCCTCAAGGACTTTTTGAGTCCTGTGTTGTCTTACATTGTGTAGCCTCATCATGGTAGTGCTGACTCCTGCTACTGTCTCCTTAGCTCTCAAGTCCCGGGTGCACAGGCTGCCTTCCAGAATCCAGAGGACTATACCTGTATTTTTGACCTGATCCTTCAGATAGATCCACTCTGGACATCAAAAGTCTGGCAGAGTGTAAAGCTATAAGCCTCAAATTCCCTTCTCTTTAAAATATCTTTTTGAACCATTGTCTGGATCACACTTTTCTGGTTACCTAATGCGGACCCGGGTGGCACCTTGACCCCTGGTTTCCAGCCAACCCCTCTCCCATCCCAGTTACCCTTGCCGTGGTTCTTACTATTCCAGTTCCTTGTCAGGAATCCATGTCCCAGGACCACCTACTCCTTGGTGCTATGATAGAAAAATTTATTCTGACACTTGTTAAAATGGAACAGGAGACTTTATTCCAATCTTTTGCAATTGGTGTCAACTCTATTGTAATAGGGGAGAGAAATCGGGCTCAACCTTAGTGAAAGCAAGTGGGTTTTTATAGCCATGGAGCAGGTGGGTGGAGCAGTGGATGGAAAATTACTAAGAAGAGACATCATGCATAGGGAGATTCTTGCTGAACTAACTTCACAGGATTCTTGCTGAAGATAGGCCAAGGACTTATATATCAAAGGTGGATGGGGAATTGGATCAGAGATGAGGAATTGGACCAGATATCAGGGATCAAGGATGGGTGGGCAATTCTCTCTAAACTGACTTAAAAGGATTCTTGCTAAAAGTGGGCTGTACAGGCCCAGCAAGGAGAGAAGTGAGAGAGGGGTGAGCCAGGTCAAGGCCTAGTCAAAAGAGGACTCACAGGAGACTGACGGAAGTTTGGTCAAGGAGAGAGTCTTTGTCAGTGTGACAAGCAGCAGTTGAGTCCTAAGAATGTGTGTATGAAATTCCACTAATTATGGCTCTGCCAAGGCCAGGTCGTCTTTCTGTGCACGGAGGGTGTGCACTCTTGAGCTCACTCCCGTCTCTCGCCGTGGTCAGAGTTGTTTTGCACCCTCCCTCTACCCTCCTGGGAAGCAGGCCTTTGGGTTTCACTCAAGATGGAGTCTGTGTGGGAGAAGGGATCTGAGGAAACCACCCTTGGAAAGGCTCGATAATGATGCTCTATCTTTCACCCTCACCCTGTGAAGTAGATTTTATCAAATGAAGAAACATGTACTACTCACACGCGGCATTTTATTCCGAGCCAAAATTATAAAGGAAAGGAGTTCATGTGTTTATACTCAGAAAAATTGGCAAAGTTTCCTTTGAAAATGTCTTGTGTAGTTCAAATTTTTTTTGAAAGTATAAACTGTTCTTCATTTGGTACCATTACTTTGAAAGAAAATTACAGAGTAAATGCAGGTATATGTCACTGAAGAATTTTATTACACGTGTTTACAAACAAAGGGTATAAACAAAGAAATGCATTCATTAGATTTATTGCCCCCAAAATAATTTGGACCAAAGTAACCCTTGAACAGGCTAGGAAATAAGTAAAATAAGCGTGTCGTTTTAGTTCCTTTCCACTGGCTTTCAAGAACAGCACCGATATTGAAATATTTGTGTTTCCTTTGCTTGGTGCCAACAACAGAACAGATGAGAAGTGAGTGGATATTCACTGTTCAAAAATGCAGCTGAGCCTCTTCCTGCAACTTGAGCCTCTGCGCTGCAGCCTTCCCTTGTCTCCCCGACTTCCTGCTTGCTCCCTCCTCTAATTACTCTTCCTTTTTTCAGACTCCTTTCATGACTCTTCTCTTTTTTGTTCCCCATTATTCCCTCTTGCCCACATTCCACATCTCTTTTCAACCTCCCTCTTTATTTGGCTACAAGTGCTTAAAACTAGTATTGCGTCTGAAGCTGAATAGGCCCCACGTCCTACAGAACAGTTTTCCAGCTTTTTCTGTTGACAGAGGCAGCATTCTGGCCTCGGTGCTAGGGAATGTGAAAGACAGATCAGCAAGCCCAAAGAGAAGAGCTAGTGATCAGTATAGTAAACTGCTCTTGAGCTGAGATTCACTTTTACATCTGTTACATCGTGTCCGCTATTGTGAGCACAAACACGTCGACAGGCATCTCAGGAAGAACAGTCCCTCTGTTTGTCAAAATTAAATTTAGAATTCATCCAGACCTTAAATGGAGAGAATGTGGAGAGTCGGGAATTGCACCAGCAAGGAATCTTATGAGGTAAATCTGACAGAAGGAAGTTTTATTGTGCATCTTATAAAGATAACAAGTTACTATTCCTCTATTCAACGAAAACCCACTGCAACATTGCGTATGGGGCTTTTGGAAAAAGTTATTTTAAAAATCAATGAGAAGGAAATGGGAAAAGTGGGAAAATTTTATGAATTTGTTTATCTTTTTTCTGCCTCTAAGATAAATTATTTCAACAAGAAGCTGATATAAATTGAAAATTCCTTAAAACTATTGGTAGAGGACAGATGTGTTTTAAAATTATTTATGAGATACAGTTTTTTTCCTCTTGGAAGGACAAATTGTTATTATTCATATTATTATTCATCTCAGTGGTATTCTTATGAAGTAACTAAACTGATATCCAAACCTCAATTTAAATATTGTCACCTTTGTTCTTGTACATAGGAAAAATAACGTTTACTTTAAAAAATGAAAACTCTACCAAGAATATTATAAATTATCACTACTTTATTATATATGATAAGTACCCAAATCTCAGTTTATTGACTTGGAATGTAAGAAAGAAGAAGTAATGCCTAACAACAAAGAGCCACGGTTTGGAAAAAATCAATCATGCAGCCAATAAGAATTCCCAAAAGTATCTTTGTGCCTTTTGATTAAAAAGTTGGATAAACTTAGTACGTATGATTTGGAACCCTAATAACTGAATAGTAGTAAACAACTTATCTCAAGAAGAGGTTCTCACAAGAAAGTCTGTATTGTCAGGACAAAATGGGTATAATTTTGACCTTATGGTATTGTTGAAGGGTTTGCATTTGAAGGGAAAGAACGATATATAAAAATAGGACTCTAAGTTCTAAGGAATAATAATTGCAAAGAGCAAACCAAGAAATAACGACAGTAATTCAGTTGTGCTTTGGGCCTTTTCTCCTCTTTAAGCACATGTGTAAACATCTATCTATATTCCTGAATAAGATCCCGCTTTCACACGTGTGAGGAGTAGATGAAGAATTACGGTATTTTCAATGTTGTGGGCATCATGGGTTGCTCTTTCTTTTCTCTGTAGCTACGTCTTCCCTTTCATGCCAGCTTCTTCTGTTGTACTTCAGAGTTCCATCACTGCTTTTCTTTTTTTTTTTTTTTTGAGTTGGAGTCTCACTCTGTCGCCCAGACTGGAGGGCAGTGGCCGCTCCCGGCCACCACAGCCTCGACCCGCTGGGCTCCGGCGATCCTTCTGTCTCAGCCTTCCGAGTAGCCGGAATTACAGGCGCGCGCTACCACGCCTGGCTGATTTTTTGATTTGTTGTAGAGAGGAGGTCTCACTGCCCAGGCGGGTCTCGAACCTGCGGGCTCAGGCAATCCGCTCACATCAGCCTCCCAAAGGCGCGGGATGACAGGCTGAGCCACCGAGCCCGGCTCGTCACTGCTTTTCTGAAATCCAGGAACCACTACCTAGACTACTACCTGTTCTTCCCAACTTAATGATCCCTCTCAGTCCTCGTCCATGGCTGAAAAAATTCTATATGGTGTTTACCTGGAAAATAGTCTTCTGATAATGATGATAATAGTAATCATAATGCTATAAACATTTATTTAATGTATAAGTACTTCTGGAGCAGTTACTATGCCTAGGTTATGTCAAATCTTTTGATGAGTTATCTCATTAAAGCCTCAAAACAATCTTCTGAATTGTGCTTGAGTATTAACCACATTTAATAAGTAAAAATGTGAGGCTTACACAGGTTAACTACTTTGCAGGAGGCTACAAGGCAACTTTTAGCTATTCCTTGTTCTCTCACAGTGTAACTCTAAAATGCTCTGCCTGACTTTCAAACATCTACACAATCTACATTCAACCTACTTACTTAGCAACACACTTATTGTTTTCAATGTAATTTTTTCCTGGGACACTTGGTAGAAGATTAACTGGAAATTTGCTATCACTTTGGTGTATTATCATGCTTTTGAATCTCAAGTTTAGATCATAAAGGAAATTGAATGTGAAACTCTCTAGCCACCCCAATTTTTCAGAAACATTTATCTGTAACACAGACTCGAGAACCATCTTGAAAGGATTCGTAATCTCTGACCAGAAGTTGCTAGCCCTGCAACAAGAGCAGACTGATAACCAGCACCAAGACAGCTGGAGATGGTGCTCCAGGTTGAGGTGGCTTTCAGACCTTCCTCTGCACTGCCAGCCCCTAGTCAGTGTTATTAAATCTAGTCCCTTTCATAACTGAAATTTCAAACATAAATTATATTGTAACATCCCTATAGAAATGTCTGAAGTCATAAATGAAGAAGGAAGGAAGATGCTGTTCTCAATAGATCCCACATCATTAACATGTCAGATCTCTCTTCTCATTTAAATGAAACTGGGATGTTTTCCAACTCTTCATCCTGATTATAAGTGTAGTTGCCCATGATGGAGATACGGGAGGGAGGCGTAGACGAAAGTGCTAGTTTTGTGTTTCAACCAATATGATCTCCCCCACCACCACTAGCTGCCTTTCCCACCTGCCCTACAAACTCTCTGCTCAGAAACTACACATTCACACAGCTTATCAAAGCCAGACCCCTCTTGTAGCTATTTCAGCAAAATGAGTCAAGGTGGGTTGGTGGATGGAAAAAGGAACTATGCCCAGGCCCTAGAAATTAGACTTCAAAACAGAACTAAAGTAGTTTTGTCTATCAAAAAAAATTACATATAATCACTTTAAGAATTTGTCATTTTAGCTCAGGGGATGCTTCACAAAGAAGTCTGAAATTTAACTACCTAGCAGGGAATACAACAATGAGGAAATTTGTTTAGCAATGCATCACATTATCAACAAGTCACCAATATCAATTAGCTTATTTCTGTGCAAGCACAGAGCTATGGTCAAAGCTGCATTTCAGTAGAAGACTTTTCAAAGGTCATTTTACGAAGCGTAAGATAGATCCTTCGAGGACGCGCGTCACCCACCTCCCTCAGTTTGGTTTTATGCTATGTTGACTGTATTAGCATTATACTTTTTAAGACTGACAGGCTGCGGGAAGGGGATCCCTGGTGGGTCATGGGATCTGCAGGGCCAGCTGTTCTGTAGCTCAGATTATTCTTCTTTTTGAGATTTACAGATCCGTTTGCATTTGACAGATTATGGCGAGTCTTTGTACTGCCCAGTCCTGATGTTTTAAAGGAGAGCAGCTTAATAATTTATTAACTGCAACATTTCCTCTGGGCTTTATCTGTGTGATGCTGTTGAGTCACAGAACATTATAAATATGAAGAATTTAGCAGAAGCACATTCTCTTAGAGCACTGTGGCCTTTTTGTTGTCGCCAAGGACCCTCTGAGGCTCTTTTTGGTTTACCTGGTTGGACAGCAGCAGAAAATGTTCAGCTTTGTAAGTGGATTTGCAATATCAGTTTTGAGTTTGCTGAAAACATGCCCTGATCTATATCTAGCAGTGTAATGATGGTAAAGTGTGATTGCTATATATTTTGAGACATTCCTGAATTATCTGTCTGCTCCTACTAGAGCATGACACTGGGTATACCCTCCCACCTTGGGGCCCTGGCTCATGCACTTGCTGCAGCCTGAAGCACACTACTGTCCCCATCTTCCCTCCCTTCAACAACTTGTCATGTTTGAGGTGATCTCCAAAGTGACTTTTCCATGAGGTTTTTATTGATCCTCTTCAAAATGGATATTACTTCTGCCGTCTCAGACTCATTTATGATATTTTCATGCCCCACTTTATATTATACTTTCTCTTGACTTTTGCCCAGTACTGGACAATGCTGTGATATCCACTGCTGGTTTGCCCTGGGTATCCCTGTACAGCTCAGCACAGCCCTGCACAGGAAATCTGTTTATTCATTTAATAGATGAACTGAGTTCTATGCCCCAGTCCATCTTTTAAATGTTTCTTAACCCTTTCCTAGCTGCATATATTATTTGATGACATTTTCAACCATTTGTAAACTCCTATTAACATGGAAAACAAATGACTTTGAGAGACTTCTTTGTTAGGTTAATATTAAAAATAATACCTCTGAGGACTACAACTTGATTTTACCTCATTTACTGTGAACAGTAAAAAAACAAAACAAAACCCAAAAAACTTTCTTTGTAAAATGTTCTTCAGTTTACAAAATATTCATATATATTTGACCCTCCTGTGAAGCTTATTCCCATGCCCATGACTAAGAAAGTGAGAGTCTCCTTTCATAGGTTAGGAAACTGAGACCCGGAGAAGTTAATGAACTTGTACAAAGTTGCATATCTACTAAATTTCAGAGGTTAAGATCAAACCCAGATGCCCTAAGGTTTCCAACAGGACTCATTCCACTTATATATTAGGACTCATTCCACGTATATATTTTTTCATCAGATGGTTACTGAGTGTCCATTGGTAGACATTGTCCAATGACATGATGATTGGCCTCTGCTCTTGGGAGACCGACATCACAGCTGCATGGCTGTTAGAAACGACCATGCAGCCATATTGCCTCACTGCCAAGACTAGTACACAATGAAGAGGCAGCATTCATTTTCAGTAACTGAGCAGATTCAGTAAATTTAATGGCATTTAATGATTATTCTGCTTGCAGCATCTTTTATTCAAAGGTCAATTCCAATGCACTGTATAGATTGTTTACTCTGATAGAGATGACAGAGATTATAGACTAGGAGACTCTCTG
Source organism: Carlito syrichta (assembly GCF_000164805.1). NCBI lineage: Eukaryota > Metazoa > Chordata > Mammalia > Primates > Tarsiidae > Carlito > Carlito syrichta. Next base: position 504,046 of record NW_007247027.1, on the reverse strand, counting down.
CAGTAAAAGAAACAATTGGCACTGCTCTGCATACAGTTGGCACTTGAACATGTTTATTGACTACCTCCATAGCAATTCCTCTGTGTTTCTGAACTTATCCTTTTTTACAGTTGACTTCTTTCTCTAAAAAATGAACCCAAAACAGAATTATAAGGTACAGTTGAGGGAATATGGCATAATATTTCATTTAAAGCAAGCTCAGGCATAAACTGAACAAATTGCTCAAATGTTTTGTTCCTAGACTTTAAAAGGAAAGCTTCAGAGAATGGAATCTGACTTGAGTTTTCCCTGTTTTTAGTTAACTTTACTTATAATTCAACTACAGGTATTCTCAAGTTACTGATATACCAAATTGAACAGTTATTTTATCTATTATGTTATTCTATCTCATGTGGGAAAAAAGTCACATTTTCATTATAAGGGCTATGGGATTTAAACAGTTAAGGGTAATTCTTCCTCAAGTTTGCTTTACGTTGTAGCCACCTGTTCAACTGTACAGAGCTGAGGTAATTAATAAGAGGCATTAACACGTCTGGTATCACCGGGGAGAAAAAATGCCAAAATCTATTGAATAGCTTCAACTGTGAAACAGTAAATGTTGATTCACTCACCATCTTTCGCTTTACCACCCAGCCTGCGATCATTTCTGCAAGGTGTCATAAAAAGTATGCTCACACTCCAACGTAACTTTGATGGGTTTAATTACAAGTAACTTGAAATATGTGTTTTGCTGTATGGTACATCCAGCCACCAATTCATAACCAGCCTTTTTGGAAAAGCAGAGCCAGTGCTCAGGAGAGAGACGGGAATTTGAAATGCAGGCATGGGGTGAAAGATGAGGCTGTGGAACCTTGAGTTATTACCCAGCAGGGAGCATGAGAGCGGAAGGAGACAGAGGGTGAAGCCGCCAAACTGAGAGGAATGCCTCTATTTGGGGTGGGGGTGAGGGGTTGGAAACAGACGAGGAGACAGGTGAGCCACAGGGAAGAAATAGGGACAAGCTAAAGAGAGGGTTTTTTCCACACTAATTTTAGGGGAGAAATTAATTTCTTGAGGAAGTGGCTTTTCAGGTTGTAGGAAGTGAGTGAGGGAGCAGTGAGAAACTAGAAGAAGCTGTCTTGGCTATTTTTTAATGAAACTTAATGGCAAATAAGAAGAGCGATTGGGGTGTGAAATTGAGGAGATAGGAACTAAATAAGGATAGACATTTTTTTTTTTAAGGATTGGTGAACTTTGTGAGCATCTATGTTGGTTGAAGTTAGAGACCCAATGGGGAAAGAGAGAGTAAGGAAAATGTCGGGTTGTCTTAGTGGAATAAAAGATACTATTAGAGTGTTTCCTCTTAATGAGATCCATTTCCATCACCATCTATGTAGCACATCATTAAAAATAACGAATCGTCTTTCTAAATGACACATTATTTTACTTGAATCTTTATGTCTGAATCCTGTTCCAGCTTATTTTCCTGCACTTGTTGACAAGTCATTAGGAAAAACAGTGTTTAGTTCAATATTGCCTGTCATTTAAGACACTTGTACAGCTTAAGCAAAATCTTGGTGGATTAATGCTACTTAAAAAACGAAAAGCAGAATACTATGGATTGTCCTGCCTCTATTCATAAGCCATATTATATGCATCTATAGAAGTAAAATAAGAGGCAGGAGAGGAATGATATATAGAAAACTAGAAAGCTGAAGAAAATGAGATGGTTAGAAATGTATGCATATAGTATATAATCAGAGTATTGATGTGATCATTCCACAAATGTAATTTATTAAACATATATATGCTGCCAGAAGATAAATTTTTATACTAATAAACACAATAAACCCTTCATAATAAACACAATAATTAAATTATAAAGTGTAGACATTGACAAACATAGCTAATGGACTTTGTAGTTAACATTTTTAAGACACAACATTGCTTTTACATGATCCTTTGCGTCGATATTATTTTTAAATACCATCTAATATCCTGCTATGGATTTTTTTTTAGTAGACTGCTTAACAAAATGTCACCAATCCATGAGAGTTGGCAGGAAGTCAATGACACTTTATCACAGAGGATTGCTGGCATGTTCATAATAATAATGATATCTCTAATATGCATTAACAGTTTCCTTCCATATCGCAAAACTGTTGAGAAACTATTGGACATCAGATCCCAACTGAAATGTGGCCAACTTGATATTATGACATACCAGTCATTTGAGCTCTTACTTCCTGACCAGAAACCATGTATGACGGCAGAGAATAATTACAATCTTGTAGTTGCAATCCCAGGGAAGAATAGTTTTGTGGGGAGCACATAGTGATTCAAAACAAAATTTAATAAAAAAATAAAATGAACATCACCCTTGGGCAATTTCAGAATCTACACAGTAGTTATCAGGAAGGTTACTGATGCAGTTAAGGCATCTGCAAAGGCTGAACTTGGCCTATAACAGCTTGTGGAATTACCTACTGGTTTCTCTTGCTGCCTAATGTATGTTGATATTTATTTCCCTAGGAAAGAAATCTGAGAATGTTTTTTATTATAGGGACTTTACTAACTGAAGAAAAGAGCCACGCTTACCTATTCACCACCTCCCCAACTATGAAAGCAAAACTAACCTTCCACAATTGAAATATATATGTGTGTAGAAGCAGAAGTTAAATGAATTAGTACTGGCCATATATACATCAGATTGATCCCACTTAGTTTGTGAAAAGAATAAGATTACGCACCGATGTGATGTGATAATAAACAATTAACTAATGAATTGGGGTGGAACTTATCCTCTTAATAACTGAAGTGTGGTTTTATTGCATTTGAGAGTGGTAATAATTTCAAAGAATTCTATGTAAGCTCTGAGGCATGGAGTTTTAAATTTTTTTAATCATTTATATATTTTACTTTTCATAGACACTGAATTATTTTGTGTCATCCTTTCCACAGTGGCTTCAAAATGTCGTCTGGAGAATCAAATTGATTTTTAATTATGAGTTCTTGAATTTAGACTCCAGATACACTAAATTGAACCAGAATATTCTTAAGGCATAAACAATGGATTGTCTAAATTCCCAGCTCTCATTTCAAGTATTTGCTAATGTGGCATTGATCACTCTACAATTCCCAGACTGAAAGAAAGTGATAGGAATATTGGATAAAAAATGCCATACAGGCCAGAAAGATAAATTGTTTGGGTTGTCTTTTTGCAAGTTTGAGGTCACGATTCATTCATCTTGTTACTTTGCTATATCCCTTTAGTGGCTTCAATTGCAGGATTAAATATTGAATGGTGGCAGATCATTCAATATATAGGCTCTCATAGTTGGGCATTAGAAGGCTTTTCATGCTTAAAATGGAGCTGTGTGCACACAGAATGCCAAAGATAATCGTGCTGATGATCTAGTCGGTGAGATTAATCCCTCAACAATATTATCAGACAATTCTTAACACATTGATTTGTCCCTGATATGACACTTCTGAAACAAATGGATATACTAAGCATTTTAGGAATAGCATTGAGCCTTCTATACAGCCAGGCTCTTTCAGAAAATTAACCCATTAGGAAATTTGGCTAGAAACTTCCAAAACATTATCACAACCATTTTGATTACCACAAAAATAAAAATAAATTTTAGGAGAGTCAAAATGCTTTTCTGGGATTGCTAATTAATAGAGGATTAAAGATTAAAAACCACCTTGGATAAAATTTGACCCTCAAGGCTAAATATGCAGAATGAATGTACTAAATGAATATACTGTCAACTAAGTCTAATTAGACCAAGAATAGTCAACTTTTCCTTTTAGACTGAGATATTACATTTAAAATGCTTTGTTTAATGGTTGTTTTCCTTATGCATTTTGGGGTTGCTTACATACTGAGCCCATTACAAGGGAAAGGAAAACGTTAAAGGTTAAAAATTTATTATTTAGCCAAGAAACCCAGGAGGCTTGAAGGATAAATGCATATGCTTTTTAAAAATAAAATGTTTTATTTATAAAACATAAAAATTAAAGTTTGACAAGGACCAAAAGGTCATTCAGTTTCTGTCTCTGCCTGTGCAGAATTATTTTATTTCACATTTGTCTGGATAGTCTGAAATGCCCCAGATGATAATTTTTTACTCCTTTCTGAAGTTGCTAAAATCCAGAAGTTCTTCAAGGTAAAATTGTTTGGGGGGAGAAATTTTGTCTAACATTTGCCCTCTTAAAATCAGCTTATTCATTCTCCCCAAATTGTTAATTACAAATAATTATAATAATTCAATTTTAGACTATAAACAGTTACCTTGTTTCATTTTTTTCGCCACCTAGGCTCATTTGGATTTTCCTCCTTTTCTCATAAGTCATTTATTTTGTTCCTTTTATCTCTTGGATTTATTTCTGTCTTTCTTCCAATTTGTCCACGCCTTTGCCCACAAAGGGGATCTAAATGAAGTTTCACTATTATGACAAAGCCTGGTACTTGTAGAGGCGGTATGAGAATATAGTCTTTGGAGTTACACAGACTGAGTTTAAATTCTGTGTCTTCCACTTACAGCTGTAAGACTTTCATTTACTTATTAAAATCCTCTGTGCCTTGGTTTCTTTATCTATAAAATGGAATGTAGCTAACATCTACTAATATCTACTTCTAAGGTTGTTGTGATTCTTAAATAAAATAACAGTGACTGGCATGAGGTAAGCAGGCAGAAAGAGCTTGCATCATTATGGTGCATTCCTTCATTGGCATGTTGTAAATTATTTCAGATTGGTGTCGAAATCTTTTATTTTGATCTGTTTCAAATCAAAGAGATTTTTGTATTTGTCTGTGACTTATTTTGAATCCAACTCAGTTTAAGTTAGATTTTATAAAAGAAACAAATCCTTCCATTCAATACAAACCCATGAGATTAAGAATAAAGGAATCCTGGGATCACATGAATAATCAATACAGTTGCTTACATCATTAAGTTATGAGTGGGGAACAAAAGAATTAACTGTGTACAACAGGGGGAAATCAATATGGACCTGAACACAGATACCCTGACTCAATATGAGAAGGAAAGTGAGAGTAGAGCCTAAAGACAAGTAACTAGTCATTTTTAACATTAAAAAAAAAAAAATCAAACTAGAGGTAATGGGAAGGGAGCAGAACAAGGCAGTGAATGGAAAGTCTAGGAGCAGACAACGTAAATGAGCGCTCCTGTGTGCAGAGACCGTGCTATGCTGTACATGTTACCTTCACCATAGAAATGAGTTATCCAAGACTGAGAAAGGTTGGAATCACACTTGCGCAGGCTACTATGGTAACAGGCAGTGAAACTGGTATTCAAACACAGCCATTCCTCAAAATATCATGCTCTAAACCAGTGGTTCTCAAACTGTAGTTAGCACCGTGGAAGGATGTTATTTCTGATGGCTGTGCTCCATCCCCCATGTCTGATTCAGTAGGTCTAGGGTGGGAACTGAGAATTTTTCTGATGCTGAGGTTGCTGGTCCGAGAAACGTACTTTGAGAACCACGACTCCAAATCACTGTGTTCTACTCCTTCTGTTCTGTGGGTTGGGAATGATCAGGTGGAATGATAGGCCAGGTCAGCTGTGGTTTCATTTGGTTCTTACATGTGGCGACCCATGAGAACAGGCTGTGGTACTCTGCTTTAGGAAAGTCTGGCATCTGATACTAGAAAGGGACTTTCAGACCTGGAGAAGCTGGTGCCCTGGATAGCCTATGAAAATAGAGGCTCAAATAAGGGGACCCACGTTGCTCGTGATCTCAGGCGCAAGGCAGAAGTCTATTTGCTACCAAGTGAACTGCAAGATTGGATCTAGCATGGTGGGCGCTTGGCACAGAATCATTTACAACTTGAGCACATTGTTTCATTTCACTAAGGGGAAGATGACTCCAGACCCTGCATTAGGCTTTGAATCATATGCTTCTGGCTCTGAGGAAGAACAGAGTGCAGCACTAGAGCCAGGGAACATGTATGCTCACACACACACCCCACCTCTCTCCCGAGGCTACCGCGGCTACTGAACAATACCACAGCCTCTCCTCTGTATGTCCCTCCCTCTCAGTGGTGCTATTAGATGGACACCTAGAGCTGAAGTCTAGCGTTTGCTGACCAACTAACTACCCAGTTCGTATGAACTGATGTCAATATGGTTCAATATGTGAGGGTGATCAAAGAAAAGTAAACAACATTTCCTAGTTCTGTCTTTCTAACGTAACTGTTCTGGGTTCCTGGAATGCGCCACATGCAAATAGGTGTTGGATGAAATCCTGTCTGCACACTTGATTGGCAGTGACTCGAAATGTGGATATTATCGGCATGGAAGTTTAGAGAAAGGTAAAAACGTGATGTTTTCAGTTTTTGTTTAGCTAATAGCCAATGTGTCAGCCCAAACAGCTGTGGTGAGAGCTAAGTTTCCTTCTCTAGGGTAAAAAGAAGTCATTACATTAGCACCAGAAAGCAATTGGTGAGGTCCTTTTGAACTTGGCAACACCTTGGGTTCTAGAAGAATAAGTCAGAAGGCTTGACCTATCATTTGGGAGTTTAAATGGATAATTGCCAGCTCTTCAGTTCAATTCACTCAGCATAATCCAGCGAGTATCTATTGATTGCCTACTTATGTTTACACCCTGCACAGCCCTGAACTTGGTCTTGTGATGGATAAGTGGGCTCTGTCAGGCTAGTGAGGCACCCTATACACTTTAGGAAGAACATTACAGCTTTCAGATGCATTCACTAATAAGCGTATAAATCGTTGCATACAACCTGTAACAGGCTAAGTGGTACCTCAAGGAATTAGTAAACCCCAAATGCCCAATTCACACCTTGGCTAAAATATGAGTTATAAGGGTTAATATTTTTGGTAAAATATTTTGGTATAGAAATAAGTACAGATACTATTTTAAAGTACTTAAATGGTCATCTTTTTTCATCTTTAAAATATCCAAGACTTTGTTTCTTCACAGAGAGACCGTCCTCACTGACTTCTAAACATATATATATTTTTTGAGTTGGAGTCTCACTCTGTCACCCAGACTGGAGTGCAGTGGCACGCTCCCGGCCACCACAGCCTCAACCTGCTGGGTTCCGGTGATCCTTCCACCTCAGCCTTCCTAGTAGCAGGAACTACAGGCATGTGCTACCACGCCCAGCCAATTTTTTTTTTTTTTATTGTAGAGATGAGGGCTCGCCAAGTTGCCCAGGCGGGTCTCGAACCCGCGGGCTCAGGCAATTCACTCGCCTCGGCCTCCCAAAGTGCTGGGATTACAGCTGAGCCACTGAGCCTGGCCAACTTCTAAATGTATTAACTATTTCCTTACGGTGAAAGCAGCTGAGCAGAAGCTGGTAACATGGGCTGTCTTTGAAGTAGTATGATACCGTGACAGTCAGGACTGCACTCCTTAACTGGTACAATTTGTTTACAGATACATATTTCTGTATGTGAAAATTAGCTAGCAGTTTTCTTTGCATCAGTGATTAGAGATATTTCAACTACCTGGTCAGAAGAAATATGTTTCAATTCTGCTTGCTCCTATAGATGAAGACAAAACAGGTTTACCCCTGCAATCTCTGTATTAGGCCATGGCCCATTTGAGCTGTACAACTCACTACTTGTTCAGTTTTTGTTATAACCTTCATAGAAGATGAAAAATGTACCCCAAACTGCTATGCAATAAGATCACTGCTCGCTTGCCAGTTTGCAGTTTTATATACAACATATTATTGTTGTGCCAGTAAAGTTTATGGCATGTGAGTCTCTGGCAGTCTGTCACTTCACCTGACTACGGTAAAAGGGTCTCCAGGTAGGCTGTTTGCAACTGTTGTAAATATTCCTCAGTGGTGAAATTTATGAATTAACTGCATTCCTTCTTTGCTATTTTAAAAACTGAAGTTTAATTTCCAAGAACATTACCTGTTTTTACCTTGTGTGTCTTGGGAAAAGAGGAGACAGCTGTTAAGATATTGAAAATATTTTCTTTTATTTTCTGTCTCAGATTTTTTTTTGTTATACTTTAGAGACCTTATGTAATGTTTAATGTTTCAATTTACTGTATGCATTTCCAGTTTTAGTATTTGTCATCTTGTTCCAATTTAATGAAAGCTTATTTGGCTATGGTTTTCATTGGAAGGCAGAACACACGTACAACTTTCAGCAATAATATATATTTTTCCTTTTCTTTGGATTTGAACAGCCTTCTAAAATTTTCTCTACTGAAATTCTGGCAGAGTTATTTCTTCAGCATTTGGCTGAGGGTTTGGAATGTTTTAAACATTTGAAGTGCCTGGGATCAATTACTGTAACCTAAAATGGATAACCTTTAAGACGCAAAGCTCATGGTTTTCTTCACCATCTCATTACATGACATTTTTCTGTTTGTATATTGATAAAACACTGTATGTTGGCTAAATAAGGCTCATTTAATTTATTTCCAAGTACTGTTGATATTGTAAAGCTAGCATATTACATATAACATTAAAGTTATTTTTAAGATATAACATCTTTGTGGATGAGAAAAATAAAATTCAGAAGATAGATAAACTTGAAACAATTTAGCAGTCTAACAAAGTATAATAAATAGCAAAATCATGTATTTGAAATGAATCTTTAAAAAATTCACAAGGCAAGCATATTTTTAAAGCTCTGTTTTTCTAATTAAGGGAGCTGCAAGAGTTTTCTTATTCATTCTCACTAGTGTTATTTCATGACTGAAAGTTTTTTTTTCATTATAAAATCACTACTTCCTCTGAGAGATGTTTACTTAGAAGAGGTTATGTAGTAAAATCCTGTTATATTTATTTATCAGGGTCATTTAGGATTCACTTTTAGGGTAGAAAAAAAGCGAGGCATTACTAACTTTGAGATTTGACTGTTGATAGATACAAACAGGGAGCAACCCTGTGTTGACTATATGTTGTGAATGTGACCCATGACGGGCAGATGGCTGTAGTGATGGAGAGAAATATTGCAGCCACAACATTCCTGCTTTCGTTCTAGTGGCCCCAGAATACATTAACAGGGTCCTCTCTCAATTTGGAGTTTTTTCATGATGATGGATTGGTGATAAACTCATATGCAAGTTATTCCAGAGTTCCTCTGAGACCTTAGTTTTTCATGAATGAAAAGGTCATTTGTAAATTTTCTACATTCTTTCATTATTTTTCCCATGGACCCAGATTGCTTTGTACTATTTTGCATTGCTATATTTCTTTGAAATAATAGCAGTTGTCCAGTTTTAATGGCCTAATTATTTATTTGGTGGTTTAGAGAAACTTCTGTTTCTTAATATAATATATTATATTTGGTAAAGAGAGAACTTACAGCAAAGTTAAACTCATTCTGTAAAACACCAGCTAAGACTTTCAGGAGGCCAGAAGTCTCCTTGCATTTTGTCCTAAATGACTTTTGATATATGGCCAAACTTTGTACCAGATGTGTGGTATTTTATAATAATTACATGGAGCAAACCTTCAATCATTTTCCACTGAGACCATTCGACATCTGTTTTATCAAAATGGTTCTCAATTTTTTTTTCAGGGAAGCAGATGAATAAGAATGTGAAGTGAGACACTGAGTCACTTATTTTATTATTTTATAATATGAATTTCTCTTGCATTTATCTGTTATAAGTTGCCACAGACCTAAAGATGTCCTTTCATGACACAACGTCATGGAGTTGATTTCTGTGATATATTGGGGTAAAAATTTTAAAGACATTCATCTAACATTTACACTTACTGTTTTTTAATTCCGTTACCTATAGTTGTTCCCAGTTCTGATGAAAAACTTGGCAAGGAATGGACAAGGAAGTGAGTGGGAAGGAAAGGGTGATGTGGTCCCGCAGTACCACTTGTATCTATTGACCAACTCACTTCACCAGAAGTCTTCCTGTCTGTACTAAACAGAGTTTACAGATCACGATTACCAAAGACAAATGGTCAGAGGTCATACACGGAAGAGGTTGCAGAGCCACGCCATGAAAACACCTTTTAATATTCCCAAAACTGCATGCAGGACTTGAGCTCAGGGGAGGGCGAGTCCCTCCCTCATTTTCTTGGTATACCCAAATTCATAGGTCCTTTCTTTTGCTATTCTTGAATATTTCATTCAAAACTATAGGGGGAAAGACTTTTATTTTAATTATTTCTGACTTCACTGGAAAAATATCATGCTAGGGAAAATGTGCTCTTTCAATAACTTTTGTGCAGTCATTCCACATGCCTCAAAATCTTGCACACTAACTGGCTGCGATTACAGTAAAAACAAGGTCAGTGCGGCTCTTCAAAACACTGCTTTTGCACTGACATTAGTACAGTAGTCGGTTTTCTGGGCCAACATAGACATAACCAGCCATAAAAATAAACATGTGCACATCCAGAGCCCAAAATAAATCAAAGTAGACATAATGAAAATTTTCCAGTGAGCTTAAAAGAAAATTTAATACATTTCACCTCTTTTTTTTGGAGGGTCAAGGAGTTGGTTTGGTTTTCAGTGGAATTTTTATGTGGGTAAAACTTCCTGTTTGCTGCACTTGCCTAGGAATTTCTTATCCCACAATTATAATGTGAACAAAGAGATGGAAGAGAAATTATTTTAATAAATTTTGGTGGATCAAATGAGTGTTTCATGAGACAACTTAAATTTTTGTAAGCTTTTATGGTGTTTGAATATAATTTCAAAGACAGCTAAGCACTAAAATAGGAAATTCATTTAAAACATAACTTTTTCTTCAATGAGAGGATATTTTTGTTGTTTCTCTGACATATTTGATTTGAGAATAAAAAGAAATATAGAACCATGATGGAAATGTATTTTTGTCCCAAAGCCGATTTATCTTAGATATTTTTGGTCACAGCTCAATTATTTCAAAATTATTTTCAGATTTTTAGATTCCTGCTTTGGTCACATATCTATTTTGTTCCATAGATATGACACCAGTGTAATCTAAGCATTTCTAACGCCAGGCTGTTCAATATTCCTATCATTCAGACACAGTTTGGCAAAGACGAGGATTCAGTCAAGTGAAATGTACCTTAAGTCCTAGGGTTGATCGGTCAAGAATAAGATTTCTCCAAAAAGACATTTTTACAAAAGCATGATGACTATACTTTCATAGTTCAAACAAACAGAGCATAAGGAATTATTCTGAAATATAATGATGGTACAGTTGTAACAATAAAAAGGTCTGTAATAAATAAAAGATTGTGCATCTGTTTTAGAAAACCTCTGACTGCTATACCTTATAACTTGCCACAGGCTTGATGCACTGTATCTAACTGTAAGTACAAATGCAGGAAGAGTGTATATCTGTATTGTGTTTCATCCTGAAGAGTTTTAGGCAGCTGGGGACACCCAATCTGATGGTTAGGAGAGTAAAGCAGAGTAGGAACATCAGACTAAATTACGTTTAAGTATTATCTGTTCTTTTGCAAAGAGAATTAGCTTTTATCTGTTTTTCTAGACATGATGGGAGGTCTGTGCTAAGATGGGCGTGTTTTTACTTTACTCTCATGTGACGATAAGATAACCTTAGCTAGACAGCATTCACTTTAAGAGTAGATTCTTTGTGTATGAAAATTCTTTTCTTTTTTTTTTTCTTCTTTTTTTTGAGTTGGAGTCTCACTCTGTTGCCCAGGCTGGAGTGCAGTGGCATGCTCATGGCCACCACAACCTCGACCTACTGGGCTTAGGTGATTCTTCTGCCTCAGCCTTCCAAGTAGCTGAAACTTCAGATATATGCTACCATGCCCGGCTAATTTTTTTGTGGTTTATTATAGAGACGAGGTCACACCAAGTTGCCGAGGCTGATCTCAAATCCCTAGGCTCAGGCAAGCCTCTTACCTCAGCCTCCCAAAGTTCTGGGATTACAGGCTGAGCCACTGCACCTGGCCTGAAGATGATTTTCTTAACTAGGAATAAGAACTTAGACATTATTATTGTACTTCAGAATTTGCTCATTTGTTTTTTCAGTCACATCAGTACAGTCTGATATTTAAAAATTCCTGAAATTTTGCTGCCCCCGTCTTCCAGTAAAATAAGAATAACCCCAACCTGTACTATATCTGGTGCAGTATGGTGTCAGGAGGACTATTAAATATGAAGTTCTTAACAGTTTTTTCAGTGTGTAACCTAAATGTGAAAAATCTATGAATGGTTAACAGAGAGTATTCAATCTAAATCTTCCCCAAGGTCAGAAATATTATTTTGGAATATGAAAAACTACACCTACAAAATGAAGTAATTCATCACTTTAAAAAACAAATTTGAAGTTTTTAATAGAAGCCAAACGAACCCAGACATCTAAGCCATCAATAAAGCTTGCCAGGATTTGAAGAGACGATCACGATGTAACTCTTTTTATGGATCAAGTACAAATGAAGCTGACAGTGTATGCCTAATCAGAGTGCTGAGAGCTGATGCTGCAGAGACAGTATTTCCACTTTCTCATGTTGACACATCGTGTGTGCAGGCGGTACAGCCAGGCTGATTAAAAATGTCAAGGCTTCATTAATGTGAAGCACATACCTTTTAAATCCGAATTCTGAGTTCAAGAGGCCCCAAACCACAGTATGCAAATAAAGTACGTTTATGAATCAATGCCTTCTATTACATTGCATTCAAACAGGACAACACTTAGGCGGTCCCATCACGGTGAGCTTGCTGTTGGTTAGAATACACAGTTACCCGTCAGAGGAGCATGAGAGATGTGAGCACCATGCTGTAGGCTGAGGCCAAGGCCAAGGCGGAGGTGCTTACTCCCTGGGTTTTCCTTGAAAGCCCTTCATCATCCCTAGGCCCGGCGCTGACACTTCCCATGGGAGGCATACGTGGAAACGAGGGCCACCAGGGAGGCAGCTAGAAATCGCTGCTCAGGTGGCGCTACTTCCTACCTGGCTTTTTGGTAGTGAAAAATCAAACCCAGTACCTAGAACCTGGAAAAGGTAATAAACATAGTTCCTCACTCCTCCTAGCCAAAAAGGTCACACCAACCCCCATTTCCCTGTCACTGCCACCTGGTCTCCCACAAGATAAACTCAGCTCCCGGCTCCCTCCCACACGCCTCTCTCTTCCCCTGAATCCCTCCTACCGCATGTGCAGGAGACAGAACCTGATCCAAGGGCTAACTGGGTCCTCCCCGCTCTCCTCACTCTGCCCTTTGTATGCTGACGAAAGTCCATCTAAGGCTGTGCGTTGAGCAGGAATAGATGGAGTGCCTGTGGAGTGTATGGAACTCTATTAGGCACTTAAGGAGATGGCAAAGGGTTCATAAACACTGTCCCCATCCTTAGGGAACCTGGCATATACCAGAGAAATAATTAAGAAAGATTTGGGGCTGTGTCTATAATTCATTTAACAAATGTTCATTGAGTACTTGTCATGTGCCAAGCTCGGCGCTAGCTGTTGGTGCTATCACAATGAATAGAAGACTTGATGATGGATTCCCAGGAGAGCAGTGCAAACAACTTATGCCATAGGAGCACAAAAGGGCTGCATTAGGCATTGAAGAGAGCGAAAGACTGGTGGATATGTCAGGATTTGGAAGAAAGGAAGGGAAGGCATGTTCACTTTGGGCCTGGCATAAAATCAGGGCTAGGGGGCAAGGAGGGAAGGTGGAGGAAACGGGGACGAGAGAGACTGGTTTTGCAAAGATGGCCAACACTGGAGATGCTGGTGTAAGATGGTGGCAGCCAAAGCAGAGTGCTAGGAAGATTAATCTGGCAATACTCTGCATAAGGAATAGGACTACAAACAGGGTGGAAGTTTGATCCAGTTAGAAGCCTTTTACAAAACTCTAGGCCAGAGAAGCTCTATTTGTGATAGTAGTTATTAGAAATAAGGAACAGAAGGTAAAATATTTCAAAAGAAGAATCAGTCGGTCTGCATGACTGCTTGTAATTTGAAGAAGAAAACGTGAAAAGATTTCAAGTGGAAAACACTAGAAACAATGATGGAACTCTTGTCAGCAACAGGGGCTTGCCGAGCTGGGTGGATCAGCCTGTCATCCCGCGCCTTTGGGAGGCTGAGGTGAGTGGATGGCCTGAGCCCGCGGGTTCGAGACCCACCTGGGCAACTTGGTGAGACCTCATCTCTACAATAAATCAAAAATCAGCCAGGCGTGGTAGCGTGTGCCTGTACTTCCAGCTACTCGGAAGACTGAGGCAGAAGGATCGCCGGAGCCCAGCAGGTCGAGGCTGCGGTGGCCGGGAGCGGCCACTGCACTCCAGTTTGGGCGACAGAGTGAGACTCCAAATCAAAAAAAAAAAGAAACAGGGGCTTGTGAGAAAGGGCTGGCTCCCTGGAGAACCTGCAGGGTGGGTTTGGCTTTGGACTTGTAAGGTTGCTTTTGGTAATCTATGCCTTCCTCTGGTCTGTGGCCCTGGAAAAGACATTTTCTCCCCCACTTTTAGCAACGGGGTTCACTAATTTTTCTCTGACGTCTTCATGTGTTTCTGCTTTCTTTCATATCTTGCTATCTGTAAAATGTATGATCAACTACAGATCTTTGTACATAGCAGAACATTCTACAGGAAGTTTTAATTTTTCCCGCTGTTTCCATGAACAATAATTGACTAAAATGATGTTTGATTAATTACAGTTTCAGACGTTTAATGCTTGTCCTGTTCACAGCAAGAAGATTTGCCATCTTAAAATTTTAGGCTAAAGGAGGGCAATGAAATAAACTTAGATGTGAGGTGGGAAACTACAGAATGACAACTTTACATCCAGAATGCTGTTTGCTTTCATTCCATTTGTACTGATTAGCATTATAAAGAGATGATTTGGGGAACCTTCTATCCAGAGTGTGACTGTAAAATAAGAAGATTGATCTTTGCTGCGTGGCTGGTGGAAAACAGTTTTGTTACTCTATACTTATACCATGAATGTCTCAATCCAGCTCTGGTAGACAGAATTCTGACATAAAAAACAAATCTCTTCACATGATATAAATTTGAGAATATCGGAAAGAATAAATAAACTTCTGGTTATCATTTTAGAAAACTAATTTTTTTACTTCTAAGTTGAATCTTACCCTTTGGGTTGAATTTTAACCCAAGTGAGATGTATTCATGTAAAGATGAATGTGATTCTCAGGGTCAGCTGCTTCATTTCACAGCAACTAAATTTATCAAAATATGTCAAAATAACATATTATAGGAAAGTGTGACCCTTGAAACCTCTGTAAAGAAAAAACTAGTAGTAAGTAGTTCAGATCTTTTAAATAATGTCATTCTAACAAGAAAGAAAATGTCACACTGTTTGTTACTTTTATAACATTGTAACCTGAGTGACACTGCTGTGGGGACCTGGGACCTGAAGCATTTGTTGAGTGGATGAATGAATGAATTTTTTTACATACTGACCTTCAATAAGAAGAAAGACTTGAGGACTACACATATTAAAGCTATAAAGAATGACTCTGAATTTTAAAAGTTACAATAATGAAATTGACATTTGCTCAAAATATATTGCATCATTTAAAAAAAGACATCCCAATAAATCATTAGCCAATGACCTAGTTTTCCATAATACCTTTGCTGTTTTATACTATCTTAAGAAATTCATTCTTCATTCCGAAATCTTCCTTCTCTTTTTGTCAAAAAGCATGTTAAATATGAAAATGACAATAGCAATGCACTGAAAATACCTTTCAGAATTGATATACACATAATGGTACACACAAGAACTCTGAGATTTTTCTCAGGTGTTTAGAGCAAACGCCTGCCTGTTTTTATAAACTTGAAGTACTGGGTTAAAATGTACCTTCTATTTCTTTCTTCAGATGTTACCTCATGTTTATTCCTGACTTAATGTCTCGGTGTGTCTAGAAGTATAATCACAAACTCCTCATGGGAAAAAGGCCAACAGGGCCATAATCTAACAACCCTGTGTGCAGTAGGAGATAGGATATTGACCAGAGAATTTTCCTTTTCAGGTCTTGTTGTTAGTAAATCATTACAGAAATAGAGACAAATATTAACTTAGTTGTATTTAAACTTTTTTTTTCAAATTCAACAAAAAAGACACCAATTTATCAACCATTCCTTCCAAAGGCCCTTGTATCCATATTCCTTAATAACTCTTCCTTCTGTGACAATAAAATGCAGTCAGAAATATATACTACATTCTGGGTAGTTTGGGATAAGACTTTGAAAGCTCATTGACTGAAAATGTTGTGTTTCCCTAGAGAAAACTTTAGGACAAACTGCCAACACTTATCTTCTGGGAACAAAACAGGTCCTTTCCATGAAGAGGAAAAAATGAAAGATTCTTGACATGAGAACATAGTGAAGGTGGGAATGCAAGGAATTGGAGATAAGGCTGCTGGCTATGGTTGATTAATATCACATGGCAATTTGGCTCTTTTTTAAAAAAAATCAGATTTAATTTGCCCAACTGGAGAGTTTATTTATTTTTATTTTTTATTTTTTGAGTCAGAGTGTCACTCTATAAGCCAGGCTGGAGTGCAGTGGCATACTCACGATCACTGCACTGCCACCGCATGGCCACTGCAGCCTCGACCTGCTGGGCTCAGGCTTCTTCTGCCTCAGCCTTCCAAGTAGCTGGAACTACAGGCACGTGACACCATGCCCAGCTAATTTTTTTTATTTCTTGTAGAGATGACGTCTTGCCAAGTTGCCCGGGCTGGTCTTAAACCAATGGGCTCAGACAATCCTCTCACCTCGGCCTCCCAAAGTGCTGGGATTATAGGCATGAGCCACCACACCTGGCCGGAAGAGTTTAAAATAAAGAGGCATCATGTATAGTACATTCTTTTCTCATTAGCATTCCATGGGTTGTAGGTAGATGACACAGAATTCATCCATTCATTCAAGAAGTATGCTTCCTCAAAGACTCAGGTCTTCTACCAGTGTCATTCACGACACAGTACTCAAATAAAGTGTGCCATGAGATGACCTGTGTGCCTTTTAGAAACCCCCTTCCGGTTAAGAATGAGCATTACCTCAAGAAGTGAAACTTCAGGCGTGGTTGTGCTGAAGCCACAAAGAGACAGGTTCCAGATAACCAAGGCCAGTCAAGGGTTCAGGTAAACATGGCAAGCAGAGCTTTCAGATAACTGAAAAGTGCTCCATTCATGCTGTGGCACTCTAACAAATGAGTTAAACATACCAAATGAGAGGAAGAAAAAGTAGGGAGCCAGGGCAAATAGATGGGGCTCCTAGCAACATCCATTTTCCACCTCGCAGGGACTTTTTTAGAGACCTTTTCTGTCCAGGTAAATACTATGCACCCATCAGGGTGTTTCTGGTCTTGCCTCCCAGCCACAAAGCATTTATCTAATGGGGCACCTGGCATCCCTTTGGGATCATCTCTCGGGAGACATACAGGGTCCCAGAAAAATGCAAGACTTCTGTTAAAACACAATTTCTATGAGAAAATGCAGTTCCGATTCCAGTTTGAGTTGCAAGGAGCATATTTCCTTTCATCCCAGCAGCCAAAACAGAGGCCTCCTGGTCTCATTTTAACTGTAATAGCCCCAGGAGCTTTGGCTGCGGTATTTTTCCCTGTTGGGCACAGATCCAGGATTGGGCTAGATATTCCACAGCGTGAGTAACTGCATCCTTTTCCATGTGTGCATTGGTGTGGGCTCTCATTAATCACTTCTAGTTCTTCAGAATTGGATGGCAAGGACTCTGCCCCAGCCATCTACTTACATGGGTGATTTGTCGGATGATGTTAACTAGAAGAGGGCTTGTTAATTTTAGGTATGTAAATCTACCCTGAGGACAATGCCATAATGAGAATATTATGATCCGAAAAAATGGATCTTTTCTTCTGTTATTGACAGAAGAAAAAAAATCGACATGATGACCATATTGCTTTTTATAATTTTAAGTGCACGAGAACCATGTCCTTCTGTCTTAAATCCCTACTGTGTCAAATACCCAACACTGGAAGCCACAGATGCTGGGAAAACGTTGATAATGAAGACAGCTATAATGCTGACATGGTCAAATGTGTAATAACTAATTAGGCAGCACTCAATTTTTCTTGTTCTTTAAATGGTGGGTGTTGCACACTCATAAAGACTTTGCACCCAGCGACGTGCGTGGCCTTGACGACACGCGCACCTGGACGCGTGGCCCATGTGCAGCAGGTCACAAGTTGGGAGTGCTTTGCACCGTCTTCAGAGGCACTCCGTATTTCTCTTGGCTGGGCCTTGCTAACAAAGAGCTCTCAGCTGGCCTGTTGCCACACAGATTTTTTAAAGGCATTTTATTCATGTAAAATAATTTTGGGACTTTCCAATTACAACACATTGCTGTAATTAATGGGAATCATTCTCTACATAGATGCTCTATTAGCATCAGTGCCATGTGAAAATTGAGAAGAGATGAGGAGTTAACAACAAAGCAAAGATAACGATGAGATGAGAAATTATCTTAACAATGGGACCACAGATAAAAAGCACGTGAACACAATTTTTAAAAAAGCTTTCCCAGGTTATGTAAAGATTTGGGTATAAGCTTCAAACTTAGTTTTGATGTACCATATTGAATTTTGAGTGAGAGAGATGAGATAATTTTTTTATTCACTCTATTTGAACTAAAGTATATTTTGAATATTTTCTCCTTTTTTCTTAATATTCTACTTGTACATTAGTGAGCATAAATAAGCATTTGCTATCTTTTTTATTATTTCTATCTTATTATTATCATATTTTCTGTCCTTGTAATTGCTTCCATGTGCTTAGAGGGAGGTGAACATGAGGACATCAAAACAGCATCCACGTGCTGTGGGTCCCTCAACTGTATGGTTTGGTACGTGGACTTATCTCTAAGCCCTGCTCCAGTAGTCAAAGGCTGCTGTCTAGAGCCTGTCCCTCATAACTTCCTTTGCTTCCAAGCCTAGTGATGGCTTGCTCGTTACCAGGTAGGCACCGTAGTGATTACACAGAAAGTCATTTCTTGATAGTAACTAACAAGATAACGATTTTAGCATACTTGTTCATTTTTAAGATACTCTATGGAAGACTTTTGACTAAAAGTGTTTATTTCTTGTATAAAGCCAACTGTCTAGCTGATTGTTGTGTGAAATGCCATCACTATTCCTTCTGGGATCAAGTGAGAGCTTACCTAAAAGATTCTTAGGAACAGGACTTTATACTTAGGAAGTTGGGGTTCTGCGTTGATTCTCTAAACTTCAGTTTGCAATAGAAGCAGTGAAAGTGCAGTTCAAAATGCAAACTCCTGGCTCCCACCCTCAGATATTCACATATGGGTAAGTCTGGAGAGGGGCCCAAGAATTCTAAATGAGTGTTTGAGCTGATTCTAATGCAAGTGCTCTGGGAAGCTTGGTTTAGTTAACAAAGGAGAGGAAGGGCATAGAGCTGTTTCTTCTCTTAAAGTCAGACTCCAAGAGGACACATGTTCCTGGTACATTCAGTTACTAGGTAGCCATTGAGGATAGGAAGACAGTGAAGACTTCTTGTGAAGATGGCTTTTTAAGTTCATACTTTCAGCATAATCCTCCCTGCACTCATATATCCTTTATTTTTTCCTTGGTTCTAAACACCAAATAGTCATAAATAAAATATAAAATGGAAATTTTTGTTTTTGAGTTGGGGTCTCACTCTGTCACCTAGGCTGGAGTGCAGTGGCATGACCATGGCTCACGACAACTTTGACCTCCTGGGCTCAGGCCATCCTTCTACGTGAACCTTCCAAGTAGCTTGGACTCCAGGTGTATGCCGCCATGCTTGGCTCATTTTTGGATTTTGTTTTATGTAAATATTTTGTAGGGATGAAATGTCACTATGTTAACCAGGCTGTTCTTCAACTCCTGGGCTCAAGTGATCTTCCCACCTTGGCCTCCCAAAGTGCTAAAATTACAGGATTGAGCCACTGCACCTATCCTGAAAAGGGAAAATTGTAAAAACATATCTGTAATAAAAAACAAGATAGGTGTGGTTGTGGCTGAGAAAAATAACAGAAGTATAGCAATCAGCAAAGCTGAAGTGAGGACCTACTGGACTCTGATAAACAGTCAGAAGCAGGTAGAGATTGATTCCTGCAGGATGTCTAGGGCTAAAAGTGCCCCATCCAAGGCCTGGACCTGAGCCAGGCTCCATGTTAGAAACCAGAAACTGGACTGGTGCTGAAGAAAAGTAGTGACGGGAAGCTGTGGTGGAAAGCCTATAATCTGCTCCCTAGAAGGCTTAGTATCTGGGGTTAGCTGAATGAAGCAGATGCAGCCTCCCAGCCAAGATGTGAGCCCAGATACTTCCAGGCTTGGTGACTGGGTGTGTAAAATCTCTAGTTTCATGACAGAATGAGAACTGTGTCTGCACTGGGGGTACAGGGGGCTGGGCAAAGGCAACCCAAATAACACCAAATAGAAAAAAGGTGAATGAAGAGCGAGAGAGAGAAAGAGAATATATAAAATACTACCGAAATCTATGAATGAAATTAGTGCTATGAAATCAGTATTTGGGAGATGAGTTCACTGCATTTGAAATGAAAGTAATTAGTTTTAATAAGTATGTTTAGTTTCCTCAGAGTAGTAAGGGAAGGAATAACATTCATAAAAGAATAAGAAATTATGAAAATAAAATAGAAGCCAAACAAGAACAGAGTATATGAAAAAGTACCATTAAATATTCTGAAAAACATGATCCCTGAAATTAAAAACATTAATGGATAAGATAAGCTCAAGATTCAATGTAGTTGAGAAAAATTAATGTCCTGGAAGGTTGTATTAAGGAATTAAACCTGAATAACGTGTAGAGAAATAAAGAGATTGAAAAAAGTAAGAGACATGAAGGATAAAATGAGAGACTACAAGATACAGCATGAATATCAGAGAGAATGAATGAAATAGGGGACAAACTGCATTTAAAGAAATAATGATTAAGGATTTTTCAGAACTGAAGGTAAGTAGGAAACAAAAGACACCTTTGGTACAAAAATACAGAACATTAAAGATATAGAAAAAAGAATTAAAGTAACCTGAGAGAAAAGAGATGCTCTATAAAGGAACAAATCTCAAACAGAAGTCTTTTCATGAGCATTGATGAAAAACAGAAGATTTTTCCAAAAGGCTTTGGAAGTACAGAGGGAAACAACTAAGGGTCAATCTAGGTTTCTATTCCCAGCTAAACTGCCATTTAAGGTATTTAATGCAAGCTCCTCATGAAAATGGGTAAATAATCTTACATTTAATAAAAGATTATTTACCGAAGAGATGCAGATCCAAGATGGTTTCTATACCAGAGGAGCTTTCAAGCTAGTTGAAAGTTCTGTAAACATTAATTATAATAAATCTCTTAAATCAAGTATGTAATAATGCCAATGAGAATGTAATTTGCTCCAGTAGCACAAAAGTCTGCTGTTGTTGGAATAAGTTAACATAGTAAGACAATCATACAAGTTACAACATCACTGTTGAAGATTTTGTTCATTATTTTATACAGACAGAGCTCATCCAATATACTTCTTTCCTAGTTTAGCTCCTAGAAAAATTTATTCTTGCAAATAAATTTGATTTCTTCCTTTAGAAAGTGGAAACTATGTAACTTAACATTTTCATTTTTGCTATAGTTGCTAGGAAACTCCTAGTGAAAGTTTGTGCCTAATTGTGGTGACTGGACTTTTAAAATATCATATCAGACCAAACTAGGATTGTTTTGCTAACAGCTCATGGTTTCTGCTCTATGTGGATCTGCTGCAATTTATTCCTAATTGTGTATATTGTTAAATTTTGCAAAATACTTAAGATACATGTAGTAATAGATAACTGTAATTTATTTTAATAGGAAAATTGAATGAAGTCTACCATTTTTATAACCAGTATAGAAAAAATATGCTGTACAGAAAAATTGCTTTTTAATAATATAGTTTTATGATGTGTGTTCATGAGAAAACTGAGCTTTATTTTTAAAAGCATACAATCACATTTCCAAAAATTACCGTAACAGTTTGAATTTGAAGTAAATCTTTAAAATAGGAATTCTGATTCTAAGCTTGCGTAGAAATGTAGTTAGCTAAAATATGTATAATATTGAACTAATCTGAAGAGATGTGTGAAATAAATCCTTATAAAATAGCCCAGAGGTCTATTTTGGGATGATTTAAAAGCTCTGCTGTTTACTTAATATATGAAATAATTATCCATAAATCACACACATACACACACACACACACACACACACACACACACACACACACGATAAATATAGAGTCCGAATTCATACAGAGGGGAAAAAAAGGTACAAGATGTACTAGCTTTACATTTAATGTTAAATCTTTTATTACTGTAATGGAAAAAGTAAAACAATTTTCAGCTGTTTAGTTGATTTCACCTGTGCCACTTGGCTAGTTTCAACCTTTGTTACTGTAGTATCTAAACTAGTGGATCAATTTCTTGACTTGAACACTAATTCATGACACACTGTTAATCAGCATACAATTTCAAAATGTTTCAATGCCTATTAAGTCTGTTTTTTCCCATAAGCCTGTGGATGTAGTTGGACCTTTAATAGGAGGGAAAAGAAAGGTCAGCTTTTCCTTGTTTCTTGAGCTGTGCTTTCTGACCACAGCAATTTTCAAGCCTCATGGCACATTTGAATGCTTGGTTGTGTCATCATTCTGGCACTGTTGTCTTTGATTCCAAAAGAGAATGTAGCATTTCAAATGTCGGAAATGTGCTATAGATTTTTTGGCAGTAGGAAGGAAGTCAGTTTGACTTTCATGTCTTCAAGAAATATATAATGTTATGACCAAAATTAGTACTCTGAAATTATTTTGCTCTGAAATTGGAAAGAATTAATATACATCTATTATGTTGTATATGAACCTTTTGACGGGCAGCCAGCTTTGAACATTTCTTTTTACTAGAAATCAACTTTCACATATTCATTTATTCATTTGTCATGATAGGAGAGGCAGAGAAGGATGGGAAAATTTTGCATATAAAATTTTTTAACTAATGTGAAGTAAGGTTTATTAGCATAGAGGGATCATTTACCTATGTTTTCATATAGACAGTCGGGTAAACAATCGACTGCAAGCATTTTAAGTGTGCTAAACTGACATTATGCCAAGAAACAGAAGAACTTAAAATACATGATGTTAAATAGATTACTGCTAAATAAGAATAAAAATAAAAATTTTCTAAACTAAGTGAAATTGACATGTAATTTAGATACAGTTTTTTCAATCATGATCTGATATGCTTTTGTTTTGTTTTCACCATACATACTATAGTTATACTAAGTTACTTTTAGTCATTTAAAAGAAATTGTTTGGCATTCATATCATCCTGGGACATCTTATCATAAATCCAACCCCCCTACCCCCCAACATACCATATGCTAAATTAATTAAAAATAAAACTTTTAAACTGTACTTGTGAAAGTACCAAGAAATTGCCTCAACTAAAAAGCACCTGGAGTCTGTGTTTTCGAATCCCTATGGTTAGTTGCTATAATATTTGCAAAATTTTGAATAATATAAGAAATTGGTAGACTTAATTCACAACTCTAGAGAAGTTGCTTTCCTCTAGAGAAGTTGCTGTCTCTGTTCAAATACCCATAATGTGTTGTTATTTTCAACAGCTGCTTAATGTGTTATTCAAGTTAAAGTATGGTTAGGCTTAGTCATAAAAAACCTTTTGAGACATCAAGGAATGTGATATTTCTGACCAGCTGCAAAAGTGGTAACCTTTTAGAAAAAAAATGAACATAATAAAACAAAAAGTGGCAGTGAATGTATTAATATATTTTCTTCCTTGTATTTTTTCTTCCTATATTGCTTTCTTTTTTTTCTTTTCTTTTCTTTTCTTTTTTTAAGCCTCTAATAGAGCTCTAACCTTTAAAAGTTCTTTGAGTCAAGTCGTTTTTCATGATCTGGCTGTCTTGTGATTGTTTTTATTTCAGTTTAACATTTCTTTTGATTCACTACATTTTTTCCAAGGTATTTATGAGATTTTGCTCCTGAGTTCAGTTGAGGTTAATAACTCATGATTTAAATCAAGTCATTGAATAATATGCATGTGACCAAGTCAGTACTATTCTTAAGGTCACAACTGGTTTCCCAACGTAACTGTAACAAAATTATTTCTAGATAGAATTTGTTGTAAGATAATGAACTGTTTGTGTGGTTATGCAAAATGTGCTTTTCCCAATTGATAATATGAAAAGATTTCATTGATCAAGAAACATCAAACGTACAATACAGTTCTTTAAACAACAAACCGTCTCGTAGCATTACCTTGTCTGCATTACTGTCTGCATCAATATTGTGTTTTGATGTGCTTTGTCATTCAGCATACTGTTGAAATGAGTGACAAAATAATTCTAAGGTAGTAAATCTCCATTTCCAATATGGTAGACAGATGAAAAACAATAATAGCAATAAATCTTAAACTTAGTTTCTCAATGATCTATCACATGTAACATTTTAATGATTGTAATATTCTCAGTAATTAAATATAAGCATATTGTCAGTGTTGTAGCAAAAAGTTATCTAACCTTTTTACTATTGTCAATGGTTTATCCTCATAGAATATAATTTTTCTTTATTTTTTTGCTTGCATTCATTTTTTCAGGTTTGCTAACATCCGTCTGTAGGGCGTAGGGATAGAAAAAGTATTCATAAAATACAGTCCTTCAGAATTAAAAGTTATCAATTTCAGAAAAGACTTAGTATCCAATAGATGCCTAAAAATCACTTTGAGGGAAAAAAAAGTGTCAGATTGACATCCTCAAGGGTCAAGAAGCGAAGATGAGAATTGGCGTCAGGATGAAAAAAAAGATAAATTTCTCCCCCCAAAATGACAGTTATATTTTCATAGTATTTAAGTGAACAGTTAAAATCTGCACTCTTGGACAAAGCCAAAGAAAAAACTGTGGAGAGTCAATCATTTTGATGTTTTCTTGGTTTTTAACGTAGCTCTTTGGAAAATGTAGATTATGAAGAACATTTTTCATGTTTTATCTAAATGTTTGATATCTATATATCTCTCCAAAATGAAGATTTACATTTCAAAAGTTGAATTTATATCTGAAGGCTTGTGTGTACATGGTTTCTTAATATTCCTAATTTTGAAAAAAATCTATAATTTGGCCCTAAATTATTCTAAACATGAATCATGATATCATTACTTCCAAAACATTTATCTGTGCAGGTGCTAGCATAAAAATGAAAGCATACTTTAAGATTTGCCTTGGGAACAGATGTTTTTGAAAATATTGGTGAACAAAAGCAGGCCAAAAAAGTAGGGAAACATTTCAATCCAAATGTATTGTATGTTGAGATTGCTGTAGACAGAGAAGCTGCTAGAGAAAGCTAAACAGTTCTTTTAGGTGCAGTTTCACTTTTATTTTCAAAAAAACAAGTCAGGATAACAAGTTAAGGAAGCTAGCAAACAGCTGCATGCAACTGGTTCTCTAGGAAGCATCATTTATTTAACCACAGAAGCAGTAATGTCCTTTGCTTTTTTGGAAAAAGAGTTTCTGGATTTGCTAAGGGGTCATAGACACAAGTTATCAAACCTGAATGATTTTGGGGGGTAGTGATAGGTTTCTACAACCTCGTTCCAGCATTAGGGGCCCATGGAAGAGACAGAAACGGAGAACATAAGCATTGGGAGGACAGAAATTGGACACAGGGTTTGACAGTGAGATGTGACCTGTGAGATGTGACCTGCTGGGAACAAGGACAGTGCTTCACCTCTCACAGCCCTCACCTCTGCCTCATGTTCTGTCCTTAGGGATATGCATGTTAACCACAAGAAGGTTATAAGCAAATGATAATTAAGAAAATGGTTTTGAAAAATTCATCTTCAGATTAATGTTGACAATTTTGAGTTACAAAGACCTTCTACATATGAGTAAATATTTCCTGAACTTGTTGTGCTGACTCTACTAAATGTATGTTATCCATGATTTAATTGAACTTTTCACAAACCCTATAAAGTAAATGCTATTGTCCCAAGTTTTCAAGTGAGAAAACTGAGGTTAACAAATGTTAAGAAATGTGTCCAGTTGTATTTCTCTAGTAAGTGGTACTAACCAGATTTGAGTATGTCTGTCGGATGGTTATAACCTTGCCCTATCTGCTGCTATGCAGCCTCCTACTTTGTACAGATTTCTAATTCTCACAAATGTGAATTTGGTGTTTGGATAAGGCAGCTGTCATACAGTTGTAAGATATATAAAAACTTGATTTAAATTAACCTATTTGTGACCATGAAATGGATTAATACTGTTCTGCTGTTGATATGGTTCAGTCGTGACTCACAATACATGATCCACCCTAGTTACCCGTAGAGAATAATCCATTCATATCTCTCATATATCTTTCTCTCTGTCACACCACACACATACACACACACACACAAACACACACACACACACACACACACACACACATGGTGTACGATATAGATGAAGATTTATTACTGCCACATATGGCCACTGATTTGAGAGGCAGGCTCCCTGGGACTTTTCTGTGAAATGATGAGCTTTGTCCTGAAGTATCTGTAGCCTTTTAAAAATTAAAAAGTGGAGCATTGCTACAATTATTCCACTGTAATACCTACTCAGACAAATCAGTTGAAAGAGATTAGGCTCAGAGCCATTAAAGGAAAACTTTAGTTCCACTATGGCTGCCGTAGAAGCAGAATCCTGTGTTTATGTTTGTATACCATTAGCACTGGCATGAGAATTGACAAATGGAAACATACCAAGCTATAGGTATGTCAAGGTAATGCGTGTTATAAAATCATGCTGGGTTAGAGCCATAATAGCAAACCAATAAATCAACAGTTTGAAATTGTATTTTTTATTTGACCCACTTAGAAGATATCTCAATGTGGAAAGGTGAAAGTTTTCTGATGTCCTAATTATCAATTACTCCATTTTGGAAGCCACTTGCTTCGCCTATACATTGTCTTGATGGCCAAGTATTGACACAAGTGCAAAGAAAAAAAAAGCTGAGTGACAGAGAAGTAAATCCAGTTGTTCCAGAGATTGAGAAGGTTTCAGAAAACAGTCTTCAGAAAGTAATTTCTGAAATGCATGCCATGTCACCAGGTAAATTACATATTTAAAATAAAAGTTTCACTCTTAGACTAGTTAAAATCCAAATTTCTCTGAACCGTTATATCTATCTTCACCATCCTCACTCCACATTCCTCTTCACCTTCATTATCATCACCCTCGGTTATTTCGTGTTCTCTTTAGTGCCAATCACTGAGGAAAGCTAGAAAGAATATTATCTCCATTGTCAGTGATGGCTTGGAGAGGTTAGTGATTGTCCAATGTCACTTACGAAACTGGTGGCCACGCTAGGAATAAACTCAAGTGCTGGCACAACATACTCTTCCTTCTACATCAAAGTTTCTCGCCTCATTTCATGCTATATGTATGACTTTGAAAGATAAAATAAATGAGTTGTATGGTCTTAATTCCCATTTGTTGCTCAGAAATACTCTTTGAGTATTTCCAAAAGGTTCCAGAAGAGAAGACTTCTGTTAGTAAATGTTTAGCCTCTGGCCATACCTCCTCCTGTTTTGTGCAATGAGGACAAGCAAGAAAGCGAAAACGTGACAAAGAGAGAATCAAAGAAAACTCAGATTTCTGCTCTCACATTCATATGGATTAGATCTGTTTTTGATGCTTATGAGGATCCTTTTAAACAAAAGAAATGAAATGAGCTGTGAAGAAAAAGAAAAACAATCAAAGCTCGTTCTAATCAGCAAGGAATATTCAATTCTTTTTTTCCTAATCTTTTAAAAAATTTATTATAAAGATGTGGGGCACAATTCAGGGTTAGGTATACAAACGTTGATTATGCAGGTACCATTGTTGATGTCAATTCTTGATTTGCTACTTAACTGGGTCCATGCAACAAGCCCAAATCCTCCCACCCGTGACCTCAGACATTATAGTAGTCCTTTAGATTTCCCAGGGTCCTGTTGGAGCACATTGTTCTGGATTACCATTGGTTGAAGGTCAAATCTAAGGGCCAGCTTGCAACTTGGCTTCTCCCTTAGGCAATTGTTCTGGGAAATGAATTCCACTGCGGTTAGAAAAAAAAAAAATTTTTAAAGATAACTTCTTAAGTGCTTCTGGTAAAATACCTCTCATCTCCAAGCTCAGTCTTCCTTTTTGTCTGTGTTAAAACTATTTGTAATGCAAATGTGTTCCTCTGTCACAAACATCTCTGAAGCCATGCAAATTTTCATAATCCAATAAAGGTGATTATTGATCAATGGATAGCTATACTTTTTTTTTTATGACTCCTTTTAAAAGAGTATACACTGTAGTGTTAGAAGATACTAACACCAAGGGAGCAGTTGGCTGTAGTCCTTTGGAAATGGCATCATGAAATTAAATTGCATCTTTTGAAACCAAGCACGTTGGCTCTGTGGTGACATGGAAAGCCTAACTGCTTTGTTTTGACCTGTTGTCACGTTGACACGGCTGCTTCTGTTGTTGGCTTTGAGTAACCTCGTAACCAAGTCTCTGCTGCCTTAAAAATTAATTATGAGAAGAATTTCTTTTTAGTTCAGACTGTTCAAGAATGCCTCACGTGCAGACTGCAAATTATGAAGTGTAAATTAGGGCATCACTGAGCAGGAAAGGTCCCAAGAAACCAATTTAAGAATTCTCTCCGGATTTAGTGGGGACCTGGAAATAGTCCCTTCTGGAGGAAGAACTTGAAATTAGAGTCGACTTGTCATTCAACTTCACTGCATATTGGGATCAACCTTTGGGGGAAAAATGTAGCTAAATATATCTGGACCCAAAAAAAATCTTTTAAAATTACTATTACTTATTGTACAATTTTCACAGCTTTATTAAAAAACAATCACTAACAGTTGCCAGACACCATTATAAGCATGCCACATATACATTAACTCATTTAAGACTTACAGCAATTCTATGAAGTAGGTTTTATTATCATTGCCCCTATTTTACAGATGAGACGACCAAGACATAGATAAGTTGTGGAGGTCAGGAGCTGATGGGCCGCAGAATCAGTCTCCATCCAGAGTCCTTGTTCCTAACCTCAAAATGGTACTGCCTCAACAATTTTCCTCAGTTTCTGAACTCTCGATTCTTCTGTTTACAAAAGAGATGGAAGATAGATGATTTTTAGACTGTGGTCAACAAAAGTACTTTATAAATCCATCTGCCATACCAAAATTTGAGAGCCCCGGGTGTCTTTGTTTCCCAAACCTTTCTGAGGTCCTGGAACAGGAATCAACTTGCCTTTTGCTGATGTTCTTTTCTGCTGGTGCTTGGGCTTCAACTGCATTCATTCTCTCTGCCTAGTCAATTATCGCTTGTTCATTTGTTTTCTGCCTTCCAAAATTTGCCAACATCTGTTATCTGCCTTCATGACCTTTCTCGTTCCCCTTGGTCTATGTTCCTTACATGTGAATTTTTTAAAATGTTCTTTATTGTGTCATTTTATTTTGCGGGGTCAGCTCAGGTTGCAAAAGTATTTTTCAATAAGACTTTGGAAAGGGAGGTTCAGGAGGAGAAAAGAAAATATATATTGGTCACTCCTTCACATCTTTAAAACTCTTTCCTCCAGATTACTTTATATTTGCACAAGTTAAAGTTGAATCCCAAATACCTCTGAATATATGAAACCCATATTATAAAAGTTTTCACAGCTGTGGCCAATATGGGTACATTATTCTTTCAGGCTATTTGGTAATGTCCTGTGTTAAGGATGCAGTGTTCTGAAAGATTATGCTCACTCCCTACACTTTAAAAATGGAATCAACAAAGTGCAGTGAAATAGGAAACCAAAAGTTAGAAATCAGCAAGATATGAGAGAACAATGCCACTCTAAAAATATTCTTGTTTTCTAAAATATATGCAAAGCTCGTATGTTAATACCCCAAGTTCCAAGATGGCCAATTTATTTTTAAAACAAGAAACACCTGTTTATTATCGACCATAACAATATGTCTAATTTTGAGAAAATCTTTTTGGTAGTTGCTAATAAGCCATATTTTAAGATTTAAATAGTTTTACTATATTCGAATGCACTTTTTATAAGGCATAAGGAAATATATTTAGATGTCTCTTAGTTTTCAATTAAGTTCAGTATTAAATGTATACCTTACATTAACTTGAGTCATTATTTGACCAGATTGTAATTAATGAAACAAAAATGAACAGTTCTATTGTTTTATCTTACCATATTCTATAATTCAAAGAAAAAAATTAGGGCAGGATTATCAGTGACCCACAAATATGATATATTTTTGAGAAAATAGTTTTCACTTGTAATGACTATTGAAATAAAATGCATAAGAAGAAAAGAAGCCCTATAGGTAAACAAACTAAAAATAGTCATTCATTGCTGCTTATTCACCTAATTGACAGGACCAGTTTTTCCTATATTTTTCTTCGGTTGCAATATGACGATCATCTACAATTAAATTTTAAAAATTAAAAACACACATATGTTAAAAGTGGCAACCCAATTAGTAACTTTTTAAAAAATGAAAAAGCAAAAATATAAATGAAATATTTGTTATAAATTTGAGTGCTAAAATATCTTAAGAAATCTTTAATGGCAGTTTGCATTTTCATCTTTCCTAGATTTGAGACTTTCAGTTAAGGTCACTTTCTTTCCGGCAATTACCCCTTAGAAAGCAAATATTTAAATTAATTATTTTCCATGTTGATTTTGATTTTTTTATACTTTTTGTTTTTCACTTTGACTGTTTAATTGATAACATCTCTACCTTGGTCCTGATTTATGACAAATGTACATGACCAAAGATATTTAATTTAAAAATGTTTAAAGCACATGTTTAATATGAGGACTTTGCACCAATCTTGCCACCCTTAAAAGAAATAATGCATGGACAAAATCATATAATCAGCCAAAAATAAACTAAATTGACCTCTTTCTAAGTTAATTTCATAGAAAAATGAGTGTGTTTGCTAGAGGCAAGATAGAATATCACCATCTTCCTCCCTCCTAGTCACACACACACACACACACACATATATATATATTTTAACAGTTGAGATTAAAAGAAATTAAAAGAGAGAAAGGGTAGTAATATAGAGAAAAGTGCAATTTTTGTGAGCGAATTAAATATTTTTGCTGACATTATGATATCTTAAAATTATATTTTACTTCATTGGATTTACCCAAATGAATATAGAAATGTAATACAAAAACTGACTATTCTCTTTGATGACGTGGCATAATACAGAACAGGAAAGATCTTGGAGATGACTCTTCCAAATTGGGTACTTGTACATTGATCCTTATTTTCAGATTTTATGAGAATGTCTTTTTTTTTTTTTGAGTTGAAGTTGCCCAGGCTGGAGTGCAGTGGGATACTCATGGCCACCCCAGTGTCGACCTGCTGGCTCAAGCGATCCTTGCGCC
This sequence comes from Carlito syrichta, assembly GCF_000164805.1. NCBI lineage: Eukaryota > Metazoa > Chordata > Mammalia > Primates > Tarsiidae > Carlito > Carlito syrichta. The sequence continues at coordinate 472,668 of NW_007247027.1, read as the reverse complement.
TCAGCCTTCCAAGTAGCCAGAACTACAGGCATGTGCTACCACGCCCGGTTAATTTTTTGATTTATTGTAGAGACAGTCCTCTCGCCTTGGCCTCCTAAAGTGCTGGGAATACATCATAAAGAAAACAGTTCCAAGGAAGGAACCCTATGACTCATTAGCTCTTTATTTTTCACTCCATGCTAGTGGTTGTGCTGTTTAAATAATAGCATTTCATATAATTTGAGGGATTATGTTAGATGCAATTATAGTCTTTGGAGCAATATGTTTATTGTTTTTATTTCTCAAAATAAAGTCAAACAACCCAAATTGTTCTGGTTTCTTAAGACAACTACTGGAAGCATTTGTGTTTCTTATATATCCTAAATACTGATCTTGTCTAACTCATATTAACCTTCTCTGTAAGGATCACAGATCTTCAGATAATCTCTTAAATTTTAGTAATTTATTTTCTGTCAAACATATAAAAACAAGTCTTGGTTAAACATTCTATTAAAAAGGGAGAGGGAATGGAAGAAATTTCTCCATTGTAGTATGTGTTGCATTTTCTGGAGTTCCTGATGAAACACAGATGTTTTCAAGTGCCCACAAAAGGCTGGTTAGTCATGATCAACTGATCCCTGGTTAATCTCAGATATATTGTGCTTCCATTCTTTCTATCAAAATGCATGGCTGTTTTTCACTGAATGAACGCAACTGAATTTGCAACCAAAAGTTGAGTAAAGAACACATCAAAGTAGAAACTGAACATATTAGAATTTCTATAATGGTTTATTATACATTTCTTTCCAAAATGTTCCAAACATAATTTGGTTTGGGAGTAAATGTCTTTTTTGACTTTAAAGCAGTGCCAATATTTACATGTGAACCATAAGTTCAGTCCTCTTGGATATTATGCAATGTTCTACAATGGCAAATCCATGGATTTGCTTGAGAAAGTAATTGGTTGGGTGGATAGCTCCTTCCATGTGACATATTGGAAAATGATTGATAATGTAGTATCCTATCTAGTTTTGAATTTTAAACTTGGAAAAACTAATGAAGAAATATATGTTACCCCCCAAAATTTATAAAATGAAAGAAAGAACCTGAAGAAGTTAAGATAGTTTCTGAAGATAATGACTAAGGGTTATCATTCTATCCTTGATATTTAATACAAATATCTTTGCATAAATATAAAGAAAAACATGAATGAATGATTTTTGTAATCATGAATATGTCGTCTAGTGACCCTCAACAGTTAGCAGCACACTTTTATCAGAAGTTAAAGTCAAATTGGGTAAGTTTAGTTATATATTTTGTGGTAAACTAGTTGCATTTCAGAATATTTAGCCCTATTTCAATATCTTTATATTTTTAGGGTCCACATCATTTTCCTTAACAGATACTGTATACAAACCTGTTATTATTTTATTATTTGATCTGACAATTGTTTTTAAACTTTACATGATTCTGAACCTATAGTTAATAATTTGACAGGTATAATTTAAATTATGACTAATTGTTGAACTTATAGAATTATTACCAATCTTTCAGATAGAAAATATAATACCCTTCATGTTCGTTATCTCTTGAAAAATATTGAACTTCCAAACATGTTTCCAAAATATTTATCTTTTCAGTTTTGCATATTTGTATTTCTAATTTTCTTTCATGCTGAGGCATCTGTTCATGATTTCTAGCTTATTTTCAAAATCTTTTTGTGTTGGGCAACCCCTTCAGGTCCCCTCCCACTGTGGGAGCTTTTCTGTCCTCTGTCTTCTTTTTTAAAAATCCTGCTTTAAAAAAAAATATTTTTGTGTTAATGTTTGGATTTGATATTCAAATTATTTATGTGCTGAGGAATTTTTGGAGACCTACTGAAAAATACTTCTCAGATTTGTAAACTTGACTATAGTATAAACAGTTTTTTTTCCTTTCACTTGGGAAAATATTCAACTTTTTACTTGTACCCATTAAACAAAGTCTGTGTTGTTATTTTTGTTTGTTTTGTTTTTACACTTGGACCATCAGAGATATTAATGGTTGAGATCACATTTGCAGTCTTTCTAAAACTTTATTTTTTAAACTATAACTTTAATTTCAGAAAACGAGGGAAAACTTTTCATAACCCAGAAAGCTTTTGCTTGTTTTGAGGAGGAATAGTCATATTTTGAGAGGAACTTATCCTTTGGAAGAGAAAGGAAGTTGGCTTCCCAGGATGGAACTTCTTAGCTTTCTTTTCTGTAACAGAATTATTAGTCATTAAGGTAAAAGTCAGACTGTGGTTATATGTATTTTCCATTCATTCACTTAAGAATATTTTCTTTCCATATATATTCCTTATAAACTATAAGTCTATGAGATAATGTATGTGTCCATCTTTATCTAGGGCTATAGAAAATGATATAGATAAATACCTACTTTGTTCTAAAAATAAGCTTATAGTAATATGGAGGTCAGTCTTGAGGTACACAAAACAGACTGGATTTTGAGTCATGACATCTATACAAAATGCAATACTGCTGAATTTTCATATTAAGAGGTTTTGGCTGAAGGAATTCAGACATATATACAGTATGGCCCCAGAAATCTTGCCAAGAAAAGTTGAGTTTAAAATGTAGGGGAACTGATCCAAGAATAGGCCTCAAACATGTTGCATTCATTACTCGCAGATGTGTACATGAGAAGTGACTTTTTATCCCACCTATCAAAATCCTATCCAGTGCTATCACTTTTTTTTTTTTCCAACTTGCTGACCTTTCTGTTCCCACAAAAGGAAAATGTGACTGACAGATGATTATTCGAAACATTTTGGCAAAAAAAAAAAAAAAAATATGCTGATGTATTTGCTATAAATTCAAACGTATTTTAAAGAGATATTTCTTATAATCACAATTTTGTGAGTAAATATTAATTAACCAAAGGTATGGAGAAAACCAACTTGGATTGAGAGAGCAAATGGATACTGCATTAGATGCTTTTGGAAAGTAAGATTCAGGTTACCTACATGATTAGGAATCATACAGGTACTTGGCAAAGAAAGAAAAAAACCCAGAAACCTCTTTCAATAGACCTGGAAGAAATGAATGTCAGTGAAGACATGTCAGCAATTGTTGAGTCAGGTCTCAAGGAAGTGGGGTGAATATGAAGATGTGGATACCTAGTTATAGCACCTCTCTGGGTCACATGTTCCCTGCTTCTCCCACCACTGCTGACTGGTGTTCTTCCATTTTATCTCCAGTTCCAGCTTCCCAAAGAGAGCCTTTGGTCAATTTGACTAGTCTTCATCCAGTAAAAAGCCAGACCCATTTTATGGATGCTGGCTCTGCCAATAGTTGGCCTTCTTTGGGTTAGGTACTCATCCCATCAGTCAACTGGGGCCAAAGTTCCAGGAGCGATGTCATGAAGTCAAGCAGATACTCCAAAACAGGGGACTTTGGAAGCCTTTGTTTGACTTGGACGGCCCCTATATCTTGCCATAAATGAATGTGTTAAAATAATAAAAACTACTTTATAAAATAGATGATACATTTTAAAAATACCTCAATTTACTAAATTTCCCTATCAGAGTATTTGAATTTCTCCAAGAAGAAGTAATACCCCCCAAAAAATAGTGAATAATTTGAACTGTTGATATTTTTTCTATCTCTGATGGTAACTAACTCTCACTAAGGGTAATGTGTTGATAAGTGCTTCCCTGCTCCAAGAAGCATACTAGAGATACTATTTTATGTATGTGCAAATATGTGTGACATACAGGGGGAAAGTTTCGAGATTTTCCAGTACCAGGAAATACACTCTTTTTTGTCTATTGACCCAACAGATTCCGACGCAGCTTCTTTCCAAAGACTCCCACCAAATCTGTCATTTTTGTTAGTGAAATATATTTGGGGATTTTATGACTGCTGATATTCCACAAACAGGAGACTTACCTTTTCATCACCTAGACTCAAAGAACGTAATTTGCCAATTCATACACAACTAATTTCTGTCAGAAGTAATGGTGCTACCTCTGTTCCTAAATCCTTCTCTAGTTTAAAAATATCATAGGACTGCTAAGCATTATTTGGGATTGTTGGATATTAAAAGCTAACTTTAATTTTTATTTGTGTCCATAAAAATTGCTTAACTTTCATAACTTTTACATCAGTGCTTAATTGTCCTACATTTCATTATGAAATTTATTTACCTGAACATATATAAATTGCAGAAGCAGTTTCTTCTGTGTGTGACACACATGTGTATGATAAAAATAAAAATACTTAAGTCCTTGATAATACTTATGCCATACTTATATTTGAAATTCTTTGGATCCAACATTAGTTTTTAAATAATTTATTGCCTAAAATGATTAACTGGATTTCACATTTCCTTTAGTGCCAAGGAGTAAAACTGTTTTGCCATAGCAATTCAAATCAATTAGTTTTAAAGCTTGGAACATTTTTATATCTTTACTATGGAATCAAATAGGCATCTAACAACTACAGTCGTATTAAAATTGGCCACAAATGTGATTCAGTCACCAATATTTATTTACTCAGTTCCTACACACACGAAGCACTGAGAGACTGCATGATGAATAAAGCTATATTTCAACACTGTAATAGACATGTTTCATAATTATCACCTTTAATTCGATTCCATTTAAAATGGCATAGGCATTATATTATTCCTATTTTATGTACATGCTTGAGGCTCAGAGAAGTTAAGTCATTTTCCCAAAGTCACACATATCTAGTAAGTGAAAGAGGTAGAATTTGAACTGAGGTGTGTCTGACTCCTAAGTCTATGGTGGTTAGTTTTCATCATGCTTTAGTGCAGTGCGATCGTAGAGGTATATGCTGCAGCTATATTTTTTATCCGGGGATAACATAAGGCAGCAGGTGAAGAAAATATTTGATTTCTTTTAATTTTCTAGTTAATCAATGTACAGAAAAAATGTTATTAGGCCCTTCCTCTGCAGGGTTAGAGTATATTTGAGGATCAAGTTTATTTTATAAAGGATTCTAGAGTGGGTTGAAGAAAGGTATCATGTGAAGATTAAAAAGAGACTCTGGGGCTGGAATATAAACTGCTAGGGTATATCCTAGTAGAAAGATTAGATTTATCTGTGTAGAAAACTAAATAGAGATAAGAGCTGGTTTGTGTTTCTAAAAGATAACTTAGGAAGCAATGGAAAGAAGGTACTGGTGAGGCAAGGGAAAGAATATTTAGGTTGAATTACCCGGATCCAGGTATAATCTGATGAGGATCTAGGTTCAGACAGTGGTTTTGTGAACAGAAAATAAGGGGTGAGATTCAAGACCTGTTTCAGGAAGAGAAGCAACAGGATATGGTGATGAATTTTGTGCGTAGGAGTTGAAAGAAAGACAATTGAAATTTCTTCCTTGGTCAACTAAGTGAAGAGCTTTATGAACTTAGATACTAAGAGGAGTGGTTTTGGGGGTAAGGCCAGTATGTGATATATTGGACTTTGGACATGTAGCACTAGAATTACTTCTAAGTCAACCACAGTAAGCATTGGAAATTATGTTGTAATACTATCAGAAATGAAGACTCAAGGAAATACAGAGAGAAAGAGATTATTAATATTGACTCATTGGTCAAGGAAGCATTGAGAAGACAACAACTAATGCCAATGAATAGATAAAAGTTCTGCATATAAAAAAATTGAGTAAAAAGGCATTTAAGGTAGGTTTGAATTAGAAGTACTAAACCCATCATGTTTACAAATATTTAGTATTCTTAAAACAATATTTATAATGTAACAAGTGCTGGTTGTTATGTTTTCTTAATATGGTGAATTTGCACAATAACCAAGTGGCAGCTAATCATGAGAGGACAGGAAAGATTTCAGGACAGGAAGAGGAGACATCTAACCTGAAACGTGGAGGACGAATAAGAGTTGGCCAGGGGGAGGATACCATTCCATACAAAGAGGGGAAACATCTTGTGCAAAGTGCTAGAGACCATGGCTGAAGTCAAACTTGCAGGGAAAGGTTAGGTCACAAAGGATCCTATAGGCCCTACTAAGGGGTCTGAATGTTATTCTCATGAGCGTGGATGGACATTTAAAAACTTTCATTCAGAGAACGGATATGATCATCTTTTGGGGAAAGATTCTTCTGACTACAATGGGAAGAATATGTTGAGGAAAGCAAGAATAGAGGGACATATGATATTGCATTTAGATGAAAAAAATCCATTAAGAGAAGTAGTAACTGTGATGGTGGAAAATTGTGAATCGAGTGGAATGCCCATGGACTGATTTGAGGTGGGTAATAGGGAAGACAAAACTTGTAAAAGACAAGTTGTTCAAGAATGACATCCAGGTTTTGTTTTTTGTTTTTATGTATTTATGTATTTATTTTTAACATTTGGATGGATAGAGAGGTTCCACTCATGGACACAGGGAATACAGGAAGAGATACGACTTAGTGGAAGATGATTATTTTATCTTTGAGCATGTGTTTAAGGTATCTGTGGGACATCCTATTGAAGACATTAAGCGATTGGATATGATCCTGGCTGGGAATTGAAGTCATGGAATAACCTAATTTGGGGGGTTGGCCTTAGATGATGGCAATGATTATGGAAGTTCGGAGAAAAAGGAAGTGAGAAAGAGAGAAGGGGGTGCAGAGAGGGAGAGAGGAGAAAGAAGAGGAGGAGGAGGAGGTAGAGAGGGAGGGAAGGAAGGAGGAAGGGAAGGGTCTCGACAGATGGAATAATGTGACATACAAAGTGGCAGAGAAAGGGTAGTGGCATAGTTGAGAAAAATCAGATTGTCAAGTGCAAGATGAGATTAGAATTGTCCCCTTAAATAATAGTCTGTGGAATGAGAGTTATTCTGTAGTCAATAGGAGCAAGTGAGCATGGGAAGAGCATCTGCCAATAAGTCATCAGGAAGATTTAACTAGAATATGAACTGGAGTGTGGATGCAGAAGCCTGGAATGGGTTTTTTGAGGTATCTGGGATAAATGCAAGGAGACTTAGAAATAGGGTCGCTTCCAAAGAAATAAAAAGCATGGGCGGAAAGAAGCCATGGTGAAAATAGAAGCACTACAGTTCCTTCTGACTGAACTTGGTAGGCTGGGAAAGGAGATAACTGAGAACAGTGATAACCTGGAGGAAAAAAGGAAAATTGGAAGAAGGTCCTCATTTTGGAAAATAAGTAACTTGCTCTGCATGTAGGCCTTTATGATTGTTCTTCATAGAATTTAAATTAAAGGATAGTGTGTCAGTATATTTTACTTTTACGTTTGGTTTTTTTTTTAAATCGGTTTTCCTTGAGCCTATCAAATTATATCCCAGAGGTTAGACCAGGTGATAATTTTCTTTTATTATATACTACAAGAGAGAATAAAGATCAGAAATCCATTAAGAAAGAAACTTAAATGAGAGGACTCAGTCATCTTTGCTGAGGATGATGGTTGGTCATCTCTGCTGGGCTGGACCACTACGTGAGAGCTGAAACGGCCACACAGCTCAGCCTGGGGCCTGAGCCCATCACTTCAGCAGTGATCAGACAACAATGGCAAGCAAGGCAAGAGGGAAGAATTTCCATGGAAGTTGCTAGGACACAAATTGTTCTTTTGCAGGCATCTCTGAAGTCTATAAAAATAAAATTCTGGAACTATCCCAAGAAGAGTCTGATGCAAAGTCAAACACATCAAGAATGCTAGATGCCATTTCCACTTAAGTAGCTGTCTATCCTGGGGGTTGAGGGGAAGTATTTGTCACGGTCTTTGCTGGTGGTCTCGCCAGTTCCACGGTTTTATGGAAGTTATGGTTTTGTTCAGGAGAGGCAATTCTCCATGCCAGACCGCTATAGAGAGCTATTTTCCTTCAATTGTATTGCTTCAGACAGTCTACAAATACAGTGTTTATTACATGACTTCTTCTATCTTCAGTGTTTATTCTGCAGGTGATTTTTTTCTTCTTTAGGGATTTGGCTTGTGAGTTGGCTGTTATTGTTTTTCTTTTCCAGTAAGAGTCCGTATGCCCAGAAAAAAAAATGTTTTAATTTCAAATAAAAAGAAAGACAGGGGATTCTAGTCTATGGACCCAAGTGTTAAAATGCTTTTTAAGACAGGGGCAGTTGGAAGCTGCTTGTAATATGGAGATTAGACGTTCTGTCTCCAGCACAGGAACGGGGCTGGCATCCGTGGAACAGGCAACTGCTTGCCTGCCTGCCTGCCTTCCCCGGGCCAGATAAGGGCCCAGAAGGAGCAGCTGCCAGCCAGGAGGAATGTGAGAAAATAGGAAATTGATTTGAAATAGAATAGAGAAAAAGGCATAAGAATGAATTAAGAATGTTCAAATACTCCCTTCTTAGGCATATGTAGCTGCTGCCTCTGCAGAGGAAGGTAATCTTTAGTTCTTCTCTCATGAGAGTCAAAAAGCAGCGAACTCAGTACATACATAAGAAAGACCTGAAGTTGGTTTATTTCTTATAGTTAGGAGAAAATTGAATACAGGTTTGTATTTTACTCCTTAGAAAGTCTTGCTGATCCTTTAGAATTAAAAAAAAAAGAATATTATAACATTCTAATAGCAGGCACAGAAAAGTAGATTTTTTTCTTGCTATATACATTGATATTAACTAAATTTCACACTAAGCAGAGGGGGCTGGGCAGCTTCATGTTTGACTGTGTCGGTCTCAGGTGTTCCCATTGTCTATTGGCAGCAGTTCCTTTGCTTTCACAGATGCCTTCAGGCATATCACAATGTCTCTCTCTCCGTCTTTGCTTAAGGGGGTATGAAGAGTCATGTTAACAATATTTAGGATCACTAATAAGTAGGGGAGATGTTTCCCTTATCCAAGTAGACACAGTTGCAGGTGCATAACCCTGTGAATAGAATATCCTGGGAAAACCTCAGGGGAAGGGCAAGATTCACAAAGACTGTAGCTCTGTCGGTCTTTAGGGTCATACTCACCAGCTGCCCTGTCAGAAGTCAGAGGGTCGGGAAGTGAGCTCCAAGTTCCCTTTGGTACCTAACAACTGGTGATACTGTGTGATCTCTTCAGGCAGGAAACTGTTGATGAACTCTAACTACACCTACCAAGAGCCTCCTCTATGTAGAATATCTTATTTGAAGATGTTGATAGGACCCGGACTCATTGGAAGAGAGAGGAGACCTTACAAAATATATAGAAATTAGGTAGGAAGAATGAACACATGGTAGGGCTGTGGTTAGATAGATCCTTGCTGCCAACAATACGATAATCAAATATGACGATGCAGCTCACACACACCTTGTTACCGCTCTTGGCTTCTAAAACATGACCAATGCTATTCTCATAGGCAAGAACTTCTTACCTCTTATATGCAGGGGAATATATCTACTCTCCCAGCACACGGAATGTTAACATATGGAGTGGAATAAAGACAAAAATAGCTGCTCTCTAAATCATATCTGCATTGCGAAGTTAACATTTGGAAACGACTGAGTGAACTTCTTTAATTTGTTCTTCAAAATAAATAAAACCTTGACCTGTAAACTCATCGTGGATAGATAGGCAACAAAACAATCAGGAGGGTAGGAAAGTGGCAGGGGTGGGGGAAAGAAAGGGCCTTAAGAAAATGAGTGAATTTAAACATACCGTAACTGAAAACCATTATCCTAAGATGTTAAAGAAATTGAAGAAACGCTTGCATGGCCATTTAAAGGGCACAAAAGATCTGTGAGATTTCTTTTTACAGAGGGAAAAATTGAGACCCAGATAAGGTAAGACTTACCAAGGTCACACAACTGGTTGGAGAGCCATATCCAGAAGCCAGGTTTCCTGATTACCATAGCATTTATAGAGAAGTCGAAAAATTCCTGAAGCGTGAGCTGGGATGTTTCTTCACATGTTTTCTTTCACTGTGCAAACTACTGAAGCTACTTGGTTTCTTTTAGCTTCTCTTATTTTACAGTGAGTTCATTTTATCATCAGTCACAGTGATGCTTATTTAAGTAATCTAAGGCATGGACAAAAAAAATACCTGCTTGTCTGAATTTCAGCCATGAATTTTCCTGACACTGATTGTGAAACTACATGTTTTTATTAAAGTTGCTAGAAATAATCACTAAGCAATAGAATAAGCTTTTTCTGACATAGATGACTAGAAATAATTTAGGATCTTTCTTATCAATCATAGATTGCTGTTAATCACAACCTAATCTAACTGCTTTTTTCTGTTAGAAAATTTCTCTTTCTAACATTCTTCTGAAATCCTGCCAGAAATTCCTTGAAGGTAAATTTACCTAGCATTCACATAGAAGACAGCCAAAAAAGGTGCTGTTACTCAACACAGATTTGTACCTGAGAGCCTTTCTACTTATACTGACTGCTTATATAATCTGAACTAAAGCTATCTTAGAATCTGTAAAGTGACATTGTGATATATTGATCTAATGAGTAATATTATGAAATTAATTCTAAAATACTTTAACTTGTTCTGCCTTAATCTTTAAAATTCATTTGAATGATCACATTGTACAAACCTTTTGTTGAAAATCTTGCAAAGGCCTTTGGCCAAAAATAGCATAGTTCTATTTCACAGTGGTTTCTACTTCAGTCAAATTGTCACCAAGGATGATAGGCTCTGTCAGCATCTTCACCTGGACCCTTGCCTTAGTGGTCAGGATCTTTTATTTGTCATGACCTCAGGAGTTAGGTTCACCTTGCTTAACCTTCATCAAATAGATGCCCTTATGTTTGCCTTTCAGTAATTCTAGACCCTTGGAAAGATCTAATTCTCTCTGTACTAGTTCTCCTAAGAGAAAGAAACAGTCCTGTAGTTTGCTATCCCTCAGAGGTTGAAAACTCTCAGGACTGGATACATAACTGGAGATTTCCTTAACTCCATTTTCTCATTTCTTCTCATATAGAACATAATGTGTAACTTTGTGTGATTTCCCTTAAGCACTGAAGTTGCCCCTAGCAAGACCCTAAGCATACTTGCTTTTTACAAACTGAGACAGAGTCTAGGAAGAAATTTGCCTAAAAGAACCAGTATATTTTTCCCTACAGAGTATTTTAAATAATGGAAATAGAGTTCTCTACCCTACTTTTAAACTAGAGTTGCCCTGTGAGGTTGGAAGAAGGCATTTTGTGTGAAAGTACCTAAGGTGTTTCAGGCACATAATATGCATTCAATAAATGTGAGTGGAAATCAAATCTAGAAACTTGGAAGAAAAACAAAACACTAGCTTGTATGCTGTTTCCCCACCATCCACTTGCTTTTCAACTTCCATTAAATCTGACGTTCATCCCGTCACTCTGCTAGACTTTATTCTCCTTCAGATCACAAATTGTTTCCTGCCAATTTCACGATCTTTTATGCAGTCATCAGAAGTGCTCATCTGGGACATGTAGCCATCGTCCACCCCATTCCCTGTCCCAAGCCTTGAAACCTCTTCTAAGGGCTTTTTTGCACTGATTCCCTCCAATGTCTTAGATGGTGCATTTTGTCTTGTTAGTGGCTGAACTTCCTCTGTGGCCCCTGTAGTGAATCCCCCAAGATTCAGACTTGGCCCTTCGCTTCCTGCCTCTGAGATCACATCTGCTCCCATAAATATCACTGTTATGGAATTGGGTTCGTAAATCCCATCTGTTCCCGTTACAGAACTAAATCTCCTCATTCCATCACCGAACTCCCTTGTGGGCACATTTAAATAGAGATATCCAATGAAGTGCTCTCTTTATTCCACTTCCTTTCTTTCAACCATTTGTCTTATCATGGAACTTTCTTCTCTTCCTGGGCCTCGATCTCTAAATCTAGAGAAGGACAAACCGGTGGTGATTGTTCTCAGGGAAGATGATGACAGAGATGAGAAATAGACCCATGAGGAATTGGTAAAAAAAAAAAAAAAAAAAGAAGAAGAAGAAGAAGAAGAAGAGGAGGAGGAGGAGGAGGAAGAAGAAGAAGAAGAAGAAAATGATTATTATAACAGTGGAGTTTAGCATGATAATGTACATTTTAAGGGAAGATTTAAGAATAATTATCCTCAAGTTTATGAAGGGCCATTATTAAGAAAATGGTGACCAGCTGCTCCTTGTTTCCACTGAAGACTAAGTGGAAGCATTTGGGCATAAATTGTGCCTTAAGAAATTTAAGTTAGAGACTCTCAAAAGAGAATTGCCCTCAGTGAACAATGTGAGACATTGTAATGTATTACTTGAAATTGATATGGCATGGGAGAGATCTTTTTTATTTTTAAATGCGTGTCTGTTTGGTGTGCCTTAGATGGGGTTATCTCTGAAAGGAAAATGGGAGGATCTCACCAAATTAGATCATGCATTAAGCTTATGTCCAGCTTTATAATCCTGTGACTTTATAACAAAAAAATATATACTTATAGATCTTTAAAAGTGTGAGGATTGCAGGTGTGAACCACCACACCTGGCCTTAAAAACAGTGACCTTGAACTATCAATGGTGCTAGGTGCCATTAGGTCACAATCTCTGCCCCTTAAAAGTCTATGTGTGTGTGTGTGTGTGTGTGTGTGTGTGTGTGTGTGTGTGTGTGTGTGTGTGTGTGTGTGTGAGAGAGAGAGAGAGAGAGAGAGAGAGAGACAGAGAGAGAAGCAGACCAACAGACAGACAGAAAACCAGGAATATAAAATAGTGTGATAAATACAAATGATGGAACTGTTGTAATTAGCAAGCGGTTTCTTCAATTTGGACTCTTCATTTCCTGTGATCCACCCATTCCTAAACCAGTATTTACTTAGTGTCTCCTTTGTGCGAGGCACTATGCTATTAGGAAATCAGGAAAGAAATGGTCCCTAACCTCATATCCTTATGGTCCAGAAGGAGCTGCAGGCAGGCAGCCAGGTAGCAGAACATATTAATAGTATGATGAATGTTAGAAAGGAATCTTTGCAGAGTTCAATGAAACACAGAAGAAGGACCCTTCAACTATTCATGGTGAATCAGGAGAGGCTGAGGAACTGACTTCTAAGCCAAGTTATGAACAGGCAGAAACTGGCCAGTTAAAAAGCAGAGGTGTTAAGCACATATTTATATCCAAAATGGCATATAAAACTATGTGCATACTCATAACTTATGCTCACAACAAAAAAATCATTAAAAGCACATTCTGTGGGACTGTATCATGAAAACACCTGAAATTAATGTTATCGACTATCCAAATTAGTTTGTCAATCAAGACATGTCAAATAAACTATTGATAAAAATATCTTAATATATATGAGTTCTTTTGAAAATTTTGATGGTATTAATTTTAAAGAGTTAATGTAGAAGTTTGTGTGATTTCTGTGTTGTGTCAGTGCATAAAGGATTTGACCTGTGCATAGCTATTTCCACTATAGACAATGATCCACCTGATATCACTGTATTAGTCATTGATGAATAATTCCTGGTTCTAAACACACAAAATAAAGTCCTTAAAGTGACAGATTTAGTTACAAAGATATACTGCCTCACTTTTTGACATTTAACTGAAAATCATTTTCGAGAACCAACACAAGTGTTTTGGGAATGGGTAGATGAAATGATGGTTGGAAACAAATAGTTCAGATTGAAGAAATTTTTCCCTAAGTAAAATGATTCAATCATTTTTGTGTACCACATTTACAATTTTTTAACTTGGACTGTCAGAGAATATATTCAAAATGGTTCCCAAAATGTATTCCTATTTTTCATACCTAAAAATACAGTGAACCCCAATAAGTTGCCAAGCATAGACAAACACTGCCATCCCTGGGTGAGCCTAGGAATTCGTCCAGCTGCCTGCAAACCCTGCATCCAATGTGCCAGGGAGGAGCAGCACTCTCTCTAGCTTGGCCACTTCTGTACTTCCCCAGTCATGGAGGTTGCTGAGATAAGTAGGCTTCTATCTATCCTTCTCTGTGCTATAGACTGCCTTTTAATGTTGCCTCTGGACACCTGGTGACCTGACTTGGGCCCTCTGCTCTTGGTATTACTCAGTTCCTGGCATCCATACCCCCAGCTAACACCTGCTGGCCATCTGGATTTCTCTTGAAGCTCTGCCCTCCTGCCCCTGTCGAGCTCTCATAGCCAGGTAGGGTTGATGTCCCTTCCTCATCCCCTTCCCTCCTACTTGGAGATTTGCCCATACAGGGCTGATGCTCCCTGAGTCTTTCGGAGACAGTGTGTTGCTTGATGGCCCCCTGCAAGGAGTTCTTACCGCGTCACACACACCCATATCCTGCTTCGTCCTCTTTCCTGCCTGCCCAGGCTGTAGATGACCCGGTGAGCTCCTGTCCAAGGTCATGTGAATTAGAACAAAAATAAAGACCAGTTCTTTTGGCACATAACAAACATGATTGGATATCTAAAGAAAGAGCTTAGATCTTCATTATGTATCAGGTTTCACAAAGCATTTGTGTTTCTGATGAATGAATTCAACACCTTTAAAAACAAAAAAGAGAACTTACCTTTTAGAAGTGATATCAGATGTGGGTCATTTCAGATAGTTATAAAATAAATGTGTACATTGTGGGTGGATTTTTCTGTAGAATAAATCAAAGATTCACCTAGCTATTATATTAACTTTTAGATTTACTGTAGACCTCTGTGAAAAATTATGAATTGACCTTTATTATAAGATTTTGTTTTCAAACCTCAATTTCTATTCCAATGTAGATGATAATTGAGCTTTATTGGAGAAATGACCCATGATTTTAAATATATTTTAATATCAGCTCATAACAGAGTCCACATAAGCTGTTAGAAAGCTTGGTGTTACTGACAAAATAACATTTTGCAAACCATAAGATATTGTTTAACATTTTATTCAGAAGAGCTGATTAAAGTAGTTGTACAATTATTATTGCCAGTTCATCCTCTGTGCTGTAATTATGGTAACAAATAATTTCTTATACTTATTTTTAAAAAGAATAAATATTTACAAATAAAGGTATAATTTTTTAACAGTTCATCTAAACAAACTAGATTCTAGAGTGACATATACATATTGACCTATGCCAATCCCTAAACCAGGTGTTAGGAGTTTATTAACCATTTCACTCCTCTATAAGACTCCAGCTTGCAGAGGATGCTAATATGGGCCTATTTGTCACCTTAGCTCTCGAGGATACTTCAAAACACAGGACAAATCAGGTTCTGTGCCTCTTTTTTTCCCCTTCTCAAATCCACACATTGTCCGTTATGTTTTCAAATCTTTGGTGTAGCTTACTTGACAAATTTGATTGAAAAAGTTAGCTTCATTCATAATAACCAGTTTTAATTACTGAGTTGATGATACTGTCTGAATATTTAATGAGATGGTTAAGTGTCAGGCTCAGCAACCCATCAAACCTGGAACTGAGCTTAGGCCCTGGCACTCTATGACTATATGGGCACATTATTAATCTCTTTAGGCTCCATTTTCCTCATCTGTAAAACAGGATAATATTATTGCTTTCTCATGAAGGCCTAGAGAATTAAATATAGTGTGTACCCAGTGCTTGATATAATACCAGTCATAATATGAAGTACTGTGTTAGCTTTTATCATAATCATATATTTAGTAGAGCTATGAGTGTTTGATTTTCATTTTGATTTTTCTCTAACAATGTGGATTTGGTGCTTAGTAATTAGCAGAAAAGGTACACATCTCTGTTTTTGTTACTCCGATTTTTCTTCAAGGTTTTGGCCTAAGCAGAGAGAGGTCAGAAGCACACAATACAAAGCTAAGTTGTTGCTAGTTTGAAGTAACAGCTCATTCCTGAACTTTTTTTCCTTTTTAATACAATTTGCTTTGATTTGGTTTGGTTCATGCATTTTTTAAAATCTTCTTTGTGGTATGTAGTCATTAGGCTTTTATGCCTAAAGAACTGAATTCAGTTATAAGTGAAATTCATTTAATATTGCAAGTATGATTTCATGTGGCTATTCATTCACAACATTAAATAGCCACACAGTTCAACATATTTGATAGTGTCTGCTCATGGAATGGCAGGAAACTCTGCAGATCTTAGACAAGTTATGCTTAAGTGATAGCAGACAGTATCCATAATGCTCATTATTCCTGACATCATCGGTATGACAAACTATAGTAGAAGAAAATAGAAGTTAAATATGCTTTATTACACGTCTCTGTGGAACTCTTTGGTGGACTCCTGTATGTAAAAGATGGCAGTGATTTAATGTGTGGATGGGTGTGGCCACAAAGCGTGTCTTTTCTTGGGAAGAAATATGTGAAAATCATCCTTCACTTTCCAGCATTAGAAATTGTTTAACGTCACATCTTTTCCTCTGCCTCTTCCCCTTGGGCTAATACTGCTATTGCTTTCTTCACAGTAAATCTTTGATTATTCTCAAAGGATATTGTCCTTGTCCCATTTGAAAATACATAATTAGTTTTGTATTCAGAAAAGGTAGAATATGTAGAATATTCCAAAATAGTCCAGTATAAAAATTTGCCTACCCTGTATCTGATACTGATAGATGGGCATTGTCTAATTAGCATTCTAAATGGGAATTTTAATAAATACTACCAATCAGTGACCAATTTACATAGCATTTATCTGGGGAAATGAGCATGCCAAATATCAGTCTTCTTGAGATTCATCTCGACCCAAACAGTGATTCACTTAAGATCCTAAAACCTTTCATTCTCCCATTAGTATGCTCATCTTTCTGTGTTCGGGCGTTCTAGTCCAAATCCAGATCTACGAACTTGTGGTCATGGAAGACCCAGGGGTACATTTCTGAAACGCAGACAAGCCCCTGGGTCCTGGCAAATTTGAACTGTGCAGTATTCTGCCTGATTCTTCTAAGATTCCAATTGAACAATACCTTCTTCATCCTCTGCCCTACATAGTTATACGGTGTTTATTTGCAATTACTTCAGGTTACATCTCGCCCCCATAGAAGAAACATATGCATTACATGGGTCCGTGAAATGATCCTTTTCAAAATATTGCTACTCAGGAAGATATTTGTTTTAGAGCTCACAACGTATCTATTGTTCTATTTTTGACCCAGTTTTGCTGAAGAGAAAGAATTTTAAAACCCTGGAAATAACTTCAAAATTTACACTGTGTCAAAGATGAATGTCTAAGTTTTAAATAATTGCTCTGTGTTTAAATAATTTCGATGATATGCTTGTAATGTCCCAATTAAAGGTTGAATTTACTGATGATTAAGGGAAGAATAGACCGGTTGCGATAATTGTGTTGTGATATAGTATGTTTATGAGTCATGATTTTAGAAGAGCCAGAGTTATGGAAAGAACACTAAGGTGTAGAGACCGCTTCAACCCTGAGGAGCATCAGATATTTCCATGTATGATGATTGGCAAAGTAGCCACAAAGAAGCAGAGGAACTGCAATCGTATTCCTCTAGCACTGGATATGAAAAGTGACAAACGGCCAGCCAGAGGTAGTATGTTAAAGAAGATAAGGACATGACTGTTCTTGTTGAATCATGGGAATGAGGAAATATTTAGTCTTCCTGGAGGAGAGAGGATGGGAGGAGAGAGATTCTAACTGTAATTTTCTAACGTTATTGATCAAGGAAAAGAGAACACGGATGCTGCACTCATTTTTGGCTTCAATCTACCTTTAGAAGGTAGTGAAGATGTGGCACGAGAGCTGATTAAGATATGTTGATCGATGGCCGTATTGTGATGTCAAGTGCCCCTTGCTTTCCTTCTTATTTATAAAAGTACTTGAGAGGTTTGGAGGCATGGCAAGGAAACACCGGTGAATCACCAAGTCCACGAACACTCAGTCAGTCAGTTCTCAGGCTACTGGAGGAAGAGGCTGGAGGGTACGGAATGTTGGCGAAGAAAGAGAAATTAAAGGACGGCGGAACACCGGCCTGCAGGCGATGCAAAAATAATGACCGTAAGGGACGCGGAGGGAAAAGGAGGCCGTTGTCAGTAAGAATTTAGGCGCGGACGCACGGACGCATCTTCCAGTGAAAAGTCAGGCGAGGCGGAACAG
>NW_007247027.1:370538-453914 GCF_000164805.1 Carlito syrichta | reverse complement strand
GGGGGCTGAACTTTCCCCGCCGCGCGCAGGGGTGCCGGTCGCCTCGGGGGGCGCGGAGTCTTTTGTTCCCGGGGTTTTTCGCGAGAGGCGCTTCTTTCCGAGTCGCGTGCTGTCCTCGTCCAGGAGGTGACGGTTTTTTTTGTTTTTTGCCTGCATGCGGTGACTTTTGCGAATTCTTAGGGAGCCGGTCCCAGCAGTCATGATTCGGGGTGATTGATGCCTGAACTGTTTTAAAAACCTGCGTTGAGCTTAAACGAATCAGCCCTTTGGTTCCGTTAGCCAAAATCCATCACACTAATTGCTTAACGGGGGGAAAGGTACAAAATCATCTGGCTCATTAAAAGGGCAGTCTTCTGCCGGCTAAAGACTTGGTGATTTTTTTGGGGGGGTCAGGAGGTTTTATAGAGCAGAGTCTCTAAGAGGAATCCAACTTTACAGCTGTGCTTCGATGCAGGTTACGACTGCTGGAAGAGATAGTTGGGAATGGGTGGGAAAAACTTGGGCTCTGCCTGTGAAGGTGCAACACCGTCATACCACTTCTGTGTGCATCTCCACAAAACCAAACAAAGATCTGCGGCGGCTCCCCGAAGGAGAAAGTCCCATCTCCCCGCCCCCCTCGCCCCCCTCCTGCGCTGGCGTCTCTATCTCGCGGGCCTACCTTAGAAATGATAGATACAGATAGATGGGCCTGGGTCCCAAAGCCATGCCGTCGTCTGGAAGCCTAATATCATCAAATTCAGTGCCTTAAGATGGTGTCGTTGAAGATTTGAGCCCCCTTCCACTAAAGTGGAAATACTTTCCGTAATTGAAAGCAGATTCACGTCTGGAGCTGTACAAGCCAAGGTTTTCATTTTTAAAATAAACCTTTTGTTCTCTGGTTTTAAATGTTTCAGCGAGCTATCCGGAGACCTGTGTGTGCTAATTGTTCAAAGTAGTTCTTAAGAAAGGATTGGAAACACCCAGAGAAGGCATTTTAGAAATACAGCTAACTTCCTAAGCCTCCCTCTCAGGCGGGTGTTTGAGTGCGGCATACACCGCCTGGGCCCCACATTTTGGTTTTCTTTTTTTTTTTTTTTTTTTTTCCCTTTCTCCTCCAGCGGACTCCCAGGCACTCAAATGCAACTGTATTGTTCAAAACACCAAACTCCAAACAGAGTCCATTTGTTAGACGAGGTTATAAAACTTGAGACATTTTGGTGTTATCCCATCTTATCCTGTGCTTTACACAATGGGATGATAAATTTGAAATGCAGCGTAGACTATGTTTAATTTAAAGAGATGCTGGTTACACATTAACTGGGAAGCTGAAATTTAAAAAGGATTGCATGTGGTTTACTTGGTTCCTTTCTCATCTGTGGGGGCTAAGTGTTAAAAAGCTTTGAAACATTGACTATTCAAGACTGAAATTGGGATATATTCTAGACAAAGAGGGAGTCACTTGATCTCTTATTAGCTGTGAAGATAGAGAAGAATGGTGCTGTATTAAGAGTGTCACCTTCTTCAGGACATGGGATCAAAATGAATTGTGTAATTATGAAGAGAAAGTTTAAAGAGTTCTACTTTTAACAATGACAACCGAGATCAGAAAAAAAAAAAAAAAAGAAAGGCAAATTCTGAATGTTTTCAATAACTAGTTTTTTAACCTGTTGTGTTGATTGTTAATAAGATGTGAATGGACATATTTGCAGAGTATGACATGGCAGTTTGATTTCTTAGAAACTATTTGGTAGCTCCGCATTTTACGCTGTTTTCTTGTCTTGGTAGTTTATCATTTGAGCGCATTATAGAAAATATGAAGTGAATAACTTGGTTATGATTTAAACGATAGTCTTGTTATTTCTCATATGAAAGTCCTCTTACATAAAAAAAAAGATATTTGAAACCTTCAGCAAATTGTCAACTACCAAATAAAATCTTATTAAATTTGGTCTGTGTTGCATCACGTTTCTTAGATATCAGTGGTCTAGCATGGGACATGATAGAATTCAATTCTCCAAGATTTAGAAAA
This sequence comes from Carlito syrichta, assembly GCF_000164805.1. Classification (NCBI taxonomy): domain Eukaryota; kingdom Metazoa; phylum Chordata; class Mammalia; order Primates; family Tarsiidae; genus Carlito; species Carlito syrichta. The sequence continues at coordinate 451,906 of NW_007247027.1, read as the reverse complement.
AGAAAAGCGACTTAATATGGATTCTTTTACTGATGTCTGAACACTGATTATCAGTGTAATAGCCTTGTAATATCCTTTAAACTAATCCTTTTTCGTGTCTTCTATTTACTGTTAGTTTTGATGTCCTTACATATTTTTACTGGGTGAGGGGGTGCGCTGGATGTTCTGTCATGTGGAATAATACCTTTGATTTTTCACGGGACTCCTTTCTTTCATAATGTAGGGAAGTGGCAAAGGAGGCACTGTCTAAATACAGTGATCTTGATAATTAATGCTATAAAATAGATTAAAACGTTGTATTCCAGGTATTCATTTCCTTAAAAGGGCCACCAGAACAGCGTTGCTAAGCACCCGTCACTACTGCAAGTAACAGAAAATGACCCAAATTAAAGAACCTGTTCTAAGCTGTATTCTTGCATTTTCTAAAGTGCATTTCAAAAGGTTTAACAAGACTCATTCAATTAGTGGAGGGAAAAAAAAGATCTATTTTCAGCTCTGATCAGCAATTAAGAGATTGGGCTTTGGAACATCAGTTCTTGATGTTTATAATTTATTTTGTTTCTTAGGCTTTACTTTAAAACTATTGTGAGTAAAGATTTTTAACAAACCACCTTTCTAGCAATCCAGATGTAAATGCTAAATACAGGGCAATATATTTGTTTTAAATTTTTATCTAAAGTTATTTTGATATTAACTTTTTCTCATTGGAAAAAATTTTAAATTTTACACGAATCTATTGCTGCTTTACTATAGATTTCTTACCCTGTGCAAACGTATGTATGCATATGTGCTTATAAACAGTTCTATGAAACAGTTATGTAGTTTAAAGGATGGCTGTCATTATTCTCTTATCGTAGATATGAGTGCTTTAGCACCTCACACTTGAGAAATAGGATATTCTTCCTGAAGGTTATTTGAATGTTGTAAAAATGGTACCATGAAGAAGATAGAGTGATATGTTGAAAATAAATTAGTAGCAGTAGTTTTTTTTTTTTTCCCCCCTTATAGTCAACGGTACCTTTCTGGATTAGACCAGAACTTCTAAATAGTTGTGGCTAATGAATGAAATCTTTGAGTGATGTGGCTCTCAGTTAATGCAAAAGCAGTCACAAATACTGCACATCTTCCTGTCAGAGTGCAAGGTATGGAAGGAAAGAGATGTTAACAGGAGAGGAGCAGAAGGGTTCCCAAAGGTTCGGATGAGGATTATTTGTGAGGCTTTTACTCTGCCACATTGATCTGGATGAGTCCAAAGCATATAAAAACAGATTTTCAGTTACCAGTCATAAGTGCTATTTTGGCTATAATCACGTGTGAAGTGACTCCACGTCCTTCAATGCTGACTATTTAAAATCTAAAATAATATTTATTTATTCTAAAAGAGATATTTGACATTAGAAACTTATAGGTAAATGTATCAGTATTATACATGTCTCTAGCAATAGACTGTATAAAATATACAACATTTATATGACTTTTACTGGAGTTTTATCTAAAATGAAAAGTTATCGTAATGCTCATATATGTCCAAGGCCTTTTAACCTGACTTGAGTTCTCACATTAGATATTTGGAATGTGTCGTCCTTTGACATGTCACAGTTTATTTTTCCCTTTAGGGAATAACAATATAATGTGTAGAGACTATTTTATTTTATATATATATTTAGCAGCTTCAAAATACGTATTTTAGTATTTCAGAAACCAGTTGTTTTAAGATTGATGTTTACTTATAAATTCTAGTTACAAACCTTAGTAACAGATCCTGTGTATTAGTTTTGAAACATCCACTTTAATTTTTGCTATGTCTGATTGAAAACAACTACCTTTTTGGAATATCAGAAACAATTTATATCACGGATATTAGTGATGGTAAATTCATTTTACAAGGGAAGAATAATTGAAAAGTACACACAAATATTTGAGGGCACATCTCATTTAAATAATAGGTCGATTTGGGAAACCACATACTATAGTATTTTAAAGGAAAACAGAGTTTCTCTCTTAAGTGTTGTTACTCCCTTTGCTCTATATTAAACAGTGTTTGACATAAATGCATTATACAGCACCCCAGAATGACTAATATAGACCCAGCATAGAAGGAGGCTTCAGTTTTTTCTGGTTATGTATATTAGCCTAAATTTTTTTAAACATTAAAATGTTGTGTGGAAGTTTCAGTGAATTTTTTCCATGTTAGTCTGTGCACGGCACCTTTTTTTCCCCTTAGTCTGAAACTGTTTCCGGCAGGGAAGGAGAGGACCTGCTGTCTAGAGACCTGTAAAATGTAGCCTGGAACTATTTTTATGCCTTTTCGTTTAAATAAAACAAAATTACCTTATATAACAAATTTAATGTTGTTAACCTTTTATAATTATTTAACCATTATTTCATTTTACCTCCTGCTTAAAGTTGTGCATTAGTGGAGTAGACACCTGGCTGTGCTCTTAAAAGTTTATTTGTCTTTCAATTCCTGTGATAGTAGGGGGCAGTACATCTCCTTAATTATCTTTGTTCAGGGAAATGCTGCAAGGGCCGGGTAGTTAAACAAGGCCATTTGGATTTGTGAGGTCGAAGTTAGATGCAAGAAAAGTGGTTTAAATGCATTATCATCTTATTGAGCCCATCAACAGTAAAGTGACCTTGATGGAGGTGGAAAAAGTCATTTGGCTATTTTATGACAGCCACCCTTGCTTGTTTTTTTTTTATCATTTACAGATTTTGACATACTGCTTTATCACATTTCCTTATTTTTGTTTTCAAATCAGACATCCTCTGATTGTAGATCATCAGGGTGAAGGTGAAAATTAAAATTAGTGTTTCTGTAACAACAGTTACATTTTCCTTCATAAGTTTATGTTACACATGGATGTATATGGAAATATCCCTTCATTAAAAATTAAGGTGATTAGGCTGGCTGACCACTCTGTATTTGCTTTCAAGGGTCTTTCAATGATGACGATTAGTCTCTTTGCAAAGAAGCTGGTATTCTGCTACTTTTCAAATTGTTTTTAAGCTATTAAGAGGAGAGACTTGCCAACTTCAATTTTAGCAGTGGGAATAATGTTTATTTTAACAAGTGCCTAAGTATGTTTACTTGAAGGTTATGCAAGTTTCAGTAGTTCTATTGCTGCTGTTCTAGAGTCATCATTTCCCTTACGAAGTTAAAACAAAACCATTAGATTTATAGTTTATGTTGCTTAACTTTATGGCCAATGTTTTTCTTGTGATGTATTTTATATCAACTCCAATAAAATGGAATTCTTGCTTAAATATTTGAACAAGTACTGTTCAATAAGAGGTAGAGTTTTCTTAAGCACAATATAAGATCTAACCTTTTTGGAAACTCCAGTTAAAGCAATTAAGCGCTGCATACAAGATTTTTGTTTTTCTGGGCAAAGCTGTCAAACAATACTGATTGGAGTTTAACTTAAGCTTTTTACTGAATTTTTTTTATTCCAATTGACTAGAGCTAAGTACAAATCTTATCACATGAAAGAAAATAATTGGCCCGTTATCAAAATAGCTAAAATATTATTTCAGACTTTATTAGAGATATCTCCTTATCATTATGCTATTAATTATGTAACACTAAAATCTCAGAAACTCAAAATCATCAAAAATAGTTCCTTCAGGAGAGTTACTTTTTCTTGATCACAAAGGACTTATTCCTTTAGGTATCTTTTATTTAAAAAACAAATTGAATGGAAATGCGCATAAAATGAATTATAAACTCTCCCATCCCTTACTCTGCTCCCACCATCAGGGCCCGCATTCAGGCTTTTCTCATCGCTTCCTTAGACTGTTTCATTCACTTTCCATCCTGGTGTCCTGCCTTCTTCCTGCCTCCTTTTTTTTTATTTTTTATTTTTTATTTTTTTGTGTTGGAGTCTCACTCTGTGGCCCAGACTGGAGTGCAGTGGCCGCTCCCGGCCAGCGCAGCCTCGACCTGCTGGACTCCGGCGATCCTTCCGCCTTAGCCTTCCAAGTAGCCGGAATTACAGGCATGCGCTACCACGCCCGGCTGATTTTTTGATTTTATTGTAGAGATGAGGTCTCACCACCCAGGCGGGTCTCGAACCCGCGGGCTCAGGCGATCCACTCACCTCAGCCTCCCAAAGGCGCGGAATGACAGGCTGAGCCACCGAGCCCGGCCCTCCCTCCTTTTCAATCCAGCCTCCGCACTGTCATCCAGTTGTCATTCTGAATTAGGTTCTATCAGACCCTTGGCGACCATAGCTCGCCCCGGTGGCTCTTTTCCGGTCTCACCTTTCTACGTGCTTCAGCATTTCATCTGTGTGTACTGCCTGTGCCCCCTCCAAACGTCCCCCCAAGCTCTCAGGGGCCTGTTTGCATGGCATGGCCTCTTTCTCTGAGGCCCTTCCTTGATGACCAGGGTGAAGCTGGCTACCTTTTCTTCTGGGCTTCCACAGCACCCAGTACACATTTCTGTGACTGCACTTAACACATGATACAGTAATCATTTGTTTACATTTCTTTCTCTCCCACAGGGGGACAAGTTCTTTCAGGTCCCAAGTCTGTCTTACTCATCTGTGCCGACCAGCACTAAGCACAATGTCGAGAAAATAGTTATTCAATAAATGTTGAGTGCTTATTGGATGAGTATACTAAATATGAAGGGATTTCATGGTGGCTGAAGGTCATCATTGTGAACATCAGTTATTGTTCTGTGTTAAAATAGAATAGTTTCCTCAGGAGCTATTGAGGACTAAGATCCCGTCTTAATGGTCCTGTATGATAATGCTTATATTACTATTATCTTTCATTTTTAAGTCCTTGGTATGCTAAATGTTTTCATAAGTATCACTTTATTTTCTCACAGTTTCCCTTTGTGAAGGGTGTTTTCCCCCCATTTTACTGATGGGGAAAGTGTTACTTATAGAGGTTAAGTTCGAGGTTACATGGGTATTAAAATGTTGACACAGTAACCTGAGTGTAGCCCTGTAGTGATTCCAAAGCTATTCTGAAATATCACACTCCCTGTAAGCATCTTTAATTATATGCACAGTTCAAGTACAGGTGTTCTTTTTAAGATAGGTCTTTCATTTTCCTCGGTTGTCATGCTGTCAACTTTCACTTCTTCTAGCTCTGTTCATCATCAAACAACCAAGATTATTTTTTGTTGTTGTTATTGTTGCCATTTATGCATACAATAGGATTGGAAAGATTCTGAGTAAGGATTCATCTCAGAGTTAATTTTATTAGGTTTATTGGTTTGGGGTTCTCAAAAGCCCTTTTGGCCTAATGCCTCCATTTCTTTGCATTTTTGGTCAGGTGAGATGTTTGGGTAGCTGTGTTCTGTTAGGTGAAGCAAAATGTTAATTCACCAATTAAGGACTTTTAAAAGAAATTCAGTGAATCATAACAGTAAATTTGAGTAAGAAAACAATTATGCTAAAATTCCATGTACAACTTACTTCAAACTTAAGCACATTGATAAAGATACTTATGATTCTAATATATTTTTTAAACTGATAAGCAGCGTATCTAATATAACTCTCTTTTGGGTGACTAGAGAAGGGAAAATATATTCTTTAGGATGATAATTTGGAACAAGACCCAGTATACCTTCCATGTTTTTGTTACCAGAAGATTAATAGGTGAGGAATGCTGGAAGGACAGAAGCAGCACTTTTACTACTGAAAGACCGTACAGGTGAGGATTATAGAAGAACAGGAAAAGAAACTCCATATTTCTACTCTCTTGCTCCAACTTCATCAACCGGAAGAACAAAAAACCCACACAATTCTAAAAGTAAAATTTCCTATGATAATTGTTAGAATTAAAGACTTTTAGACCTGAAGAGAATCTTCAAAATCATGTAATCCAGAATGCCCTAAGTAGAGAACCCATGGCCTAATAATAGCTAACATTTATCGAGTTTTTACTAGATGCTAGTCTCTGTGCTTGAAATAGTATTTCAGAAAATACTCTTATAGCTCCATTTAAAAGATAGGGGAACTGAGTCACACAACAGTTTAAGTAAGTAGTTAGTGGTAAAGCCAGCGCTTGAACCCAGACAACGCATATTCTTTCTTGGGAGTGACTAGAGAGTATTTATGCACTTACTAAGTAGCAGGCTATGTATGAGGTAAATATTATCCTTACTCCTTTTTTTAATAGATGAGAAAATTGAGCCTCAACCAAATTAAATAACTTTCATAAGGTTATTGAATGATTAAATTACACAGTGAGTTAGAAACTGAGGTTTGTCCTTATCTCAAATTTATATCCTTCTTTGTTACTGAATCTGCATCCAATGTAGTTGTCAAGTTAGGTTTTGTTTTGACTTTCTTCTAAATTTGTTTTACATGTAAGTTCTGTTTACTATTGTAGAATAGAAATATGAAGCAAGTAAACAGCTTTTTATAAACATTGTAACCATTGGATGTTACAAAGATTTCCATTTTTGCTCAAGGCACATCCTTTAATTTGTCAACAAGTACTTATTGAGGGAATATGTATTGTTCTCTGTTTTTAAAATCTTTATTTATTTATTTTTTAGGGAGACATGATATGGCTAATGTCCACTCCCTGATTAATATCCAACAATGATTAGCATCATTGATTAGAAAATTAGTAGATTATGTCTTTATTGACATTTCTACTCCTTATTTAATGGCTTGTTTATTTAATTGATGGCTAATGTTTTTACTATTAAAGGCTATTAACACATCAAAATGGTTTTTATTGACCCTGGCAAAATGATAGATTCTTTTTTTTTTTTTTTGAGTCGGAGTCTCACTCTGTCGCCCAGACTGGAGTGCAGTGGCCACTCCCGGCCACCGCAGCCTCGGCCTGCTGGGCTCCGGCGATCCTTCCGCCTCAGCCTTCCGAGTAGCCGGAATTACAGGCACGCGCCACCACGCCCGGCTGATTTTTTGATTTATTGTAGAGATGAGGTCTCGCTGCCCAGGCGGGTCTCGAACCTGCGGGCTCAGGCAATCCACCCACCTCAGCCTCTCAAAGGCGCGGGATTACAGGCTGAGCCACTGAGCCCGGCAAAATGATAGATTCTATTTGTATTCATTCCTTTGTGCCTAAGGCTAATTTATCAGTGGTCTTGTTTTTTATAGTTTTGATCAGCTTAAACCTTATGATTAGGAAGTAAAGTAAATTAGCATATTGTTATCTGGTGGTGTGACCTTGGGTAAGTCTCTTGACTTTTCTGGAATTGTACCTGTAAAAGGAGAGAAGAAAACCAGATCAATGACTTCAAATAATGTAGTTTCTTGTAGAAGTTCTGTAGAGTTTCTTCAATTGTTTGAGTCAGAGTTCTTGGGAAAAAAATTAGAGGGAAACGGTAATAAAACATAGCATGAACAGATAAAATACATAATTCAGTTTTCCATTTTGTGTTATTAGGTTAGCTTATTTTTACTTACACATCCTTGTTTTTCTGTGTATGTATTTGTACTTTTTGTGAGTGTGTCTTTGGTTAAGGAAGTGAGGGCCCTAAGCTGACTTTTTGTGTGTGTGAATTTACTTTGCCTAAGAAATAAGAAGTGACAGCATCCTCTGCAATGCAACCTTAGAAAAGGACTAGCTTACTCAACAGCTTCCTGGGAAATGGTTATGTTGTGGACTACTTCAACTTACTACATTGTCTTTGGTTCTAGTAGAGATTCTGGAAATGAAGGGAGCTGACCTTAGTATGAATAGGTTGTTACTATTCCCATATTCTATCATGGTACCATTAGCCAAAACTTTTTTGAAGCTATTCCTTTGAAATTGAGTTCATTTCCAAAACACAGATGAAAACTGTTCTTGTTATTGTAGTCATGCCTCATTTTGATGAAATACCAATTCAGCTAGTTTGATGGCTTACCTTCCTTCACAGGCTTGACTAACCAACATTTGATTATTTCAAAAAATTAGGCCTATTCTCAAGGGAGTATTTACCATAGCTAATTATATTCAGAAAAGAATTATGCTAAGGCCTGTGAGGCCTTTTCAAAAGGGACATTTCAATATTATATTGAGAAATGACTACATCGTCTGAAAAGGCAATAACTTCTAAATTGGCCACTTTGAAGGCAATGGTATTCATCTGGGTGAATTTTAGCGTTTTTAAGAGTTGAGTAACAATACATTATATAGTCCTTTCACGTGTCAGAACTTAGGACTGAACTAGAATGGTGTCCTTGGTGGGTGGAACAATTAAATTTAGAAATTCAGAATCTAAAACTTTATACAGTAGTTTTTTTAATGTACAATTGTTTATTTTAAATAAGATTGGTAGCCTTTTTTAAACTATGAAGATCTGTGAGTGTATGATAATATTTGATTTCTTTAAAGTATATTTAAATTTCATGCATATTATATTGCATACAAAAAGCAAAGCTCAGTCTCCACTTTTGTGCTTTCAGTTAGGAATAGAGAATTCAAGGTGCAAAGTGTTTCAAAAATTGAAAAAAAAACCATTTGCTTTCATGCTCAGATGTCAGTATAAGCATCTTATTCATTCAAATTCATATTAATTTATTATTAGTTATTAATTAATACTGATTAAGTTCTGAAGAGGTAGGCTTTGGAATTGTAATCTTAAAATATTCATTTTACCTCAGTTGAGGCAGAACATGAGTAGAACTAAATAAATATTTCGTATTTTTAAAGCATATTCATGGAGAAAGAAAATTGATAGAATCTTTTCAGTTAAAAAATATCTCCTTGTGTATTTTTTGAAAAATTCACCTCTAGCCCCTGCTTCCAGGAATATCTCAATTAGCAATAACAGGATGTCTGCTTCTAAATGCCTAGGGTGTACTTTAAACTCTAATGAGGTACCTTCTTGGAAAGAGACCACTTGAAGATTTTATTAGTCTCTGCTATGTGAAAATGGAAACACTCTGAAACATGATAACTAGTTCTAAACTCGGATAAAACAATAGATCGTCACCATAACTCTAGGACAGAGCATCTTAAAATTGAATAAATGTAAATTTGAACTAATATATTGAATTATTTCTCTATTTCTTAATATTCACTAAGAATAACATTTTATGTATATCAGACTGCTCAGTTTCGGAGAATTTTTTTTTTATGATGTAGTCAACCGTGATCTGATGAAATGTCAGTGTCTCAGAACCTGATTCACATTACCAAAATATATGTCAGCCACGAAAATAAGCTTGCTTCTACAATGAGCAAAAACATTTGAGGTGGCAGGCTAAAATATACAGTAAAATACTCGAGTTCTAAGCATGAGAAGAGTATATACCCTAGCTATGCCACACCTTAGTGGCTGCCTATGAAAGGTTGGAAAGAAAGGAAAGAGATGGAAGGAATGATAGTGATGTTTAGATGCCTCTAACATTTTATTTCTTTTAAATAAAGCATGATATCTAACATAAACAACAATGTGTGACATGGCTCTCTATATACTATTTATTATACAACCTTTACTTCTCTTAAATATAAGAACAGATTCATTTTATATATTTCTGTAAAGTTCCTGATTGGCATTGAACCTGATTTTTTCCTCCTCTCCCCACCCCCCAATAAAGACAGAGTCTCACTCTGTTGCTGGGCTGGAATGCAGTGGTGTCATCATAGGTCACTGTAGCCTCAAGCTACTGGGCTCAAATGATTTTCTCACCTCAGCCTCTGAAGTAGCTGGACCTATAGACATGCACCACCATGCTCAGTTTATTTTTAAAAACTTTTTTTTTTGTAGAGACAGGGTGCAAAACTATGTTGCTCATGCTGGTCTCAAACAAGGTGATCCTCCCACCTTGGCCTCCCAAAGTGTTAGGATTACAGAAGTGAACTGCTGTTCTCAGCTCTAATTTCTTTTTTAAATTTTATTTAACCTAGTGATCACTGAGTTTAAGTTATGGTACTTAGTCAAGTATAAGAATGTTTTTCCATAAATCAGAAATCAATATATAATATTTAAGGAAAATCAATTCACAAATAAAAAAAGCACTTAGCCTACTATGTACCACGTACTAAGGTCTTTATCATCCTGTTTGTAATTATACAACTTTTAATCCATTTAGAGGAATTTATTTCCACTTATGTGTATACTTAATCATCAAGAACTGCTGATTCTACAAACCAGATGTTTTCTGGATCTACTTATTATAATGCACTCACAATCATATTTATCATAGCTTTCTCATTAGCTTATCTGCCTTAAACTTTCCTTTTTAATCCAAAAAGGTAAATTATGTTGCTTGGGTATCACTTTGATCTTATCTCTTTCCTGTGTAGAAAATCAGTGTCGTATCGAGCCTAATAAAGTGGGGGTAAGTTTATGGACAAGTGGCAGAGAGAAGGTATTTCAAGCAGAAAGAGGCACATGAGAAAGTTTGTAGAAGTAGGATATGTGAAGTATATTTGAGAAAGTTTTGTTTTGTTTTGTTTGGAGCATGACATGGTTCTATATATACTATTTATTACACAACCTTTACTTCTCTTAAATATAAGAACAGATTCATTTTATATATTTCTGTAAAGTTCCTGATTGGCATTGAACCTGATTATTTCCTCCTCTCCCCACCCCCCAATAAAGACAGAGTCTCACTCTGTTGCTGGGCTGGAATGCAGTGGTGTCATCATAGGTCACTGTAGCCTCAAACTACTGGGCTCAAATGATTTTCTCTTTACAGAACCATGTTCTGGAAAGAGAATTTCGGAAGGTAAGGCTAGAAAAGTTGGTTGAAGCCAGGATATGGAGGACCATGAGTCTCCGAGAAAAGCGTTTAAATGTTCTTTTGGGAATCCCTAGGGATTTGTCATAGAACATAGTCACACAATACAGTAGATATTGTTAGCTGAATTATAAAGCAAAGTACAGAAGTAGCAGAAGAAAAACCAGTGTTAGACTTTTCCTACTAGTACTTTAAATTCATGACTTCCTCTTAAATTTTTTTAATTTTACAGTTGATCAAAGTAAGCTTCACAAAGGCAGGGACTTCTGTTCTCTGTGGTATCCTCAGAGCCTAGAACAGCGTCTGGCATATGGTTGGGGCTTGTTGGATACTTGTTGAAGTGAGTGAATAGCACCAAGACCCAAAGGATCAAGTGACCTTTTTGAATTTTTGCGCAGCTGAAATAATGACAGTTCTGACCCCCAATCGGCTGTTCTTTTTGAACATGTAGTTTTTTTCCTTCCTCCTTGTCAACTCTTACCCAAGTTTCTCTCAATTCATTTCACTGGCAAATGATTGCACACTATCTTCTGTCTTCCTGGTTACAGCCTCCCTGAGATCTTAATAGGTTGCTTTTATCTACAGATGTAATGGGCTAAATTGTTTATTTTCACTTTTGGGGAATGGCAAATCCAAGGTTTGGGATGGCGCCTTTTGCCTGGGATTTTTGTGTGCTTGTTTCATTTTTCAGCAGCCCTCCTCTCAGACAACTGGATTCAAGACACCTTTGGGTAGAGAAGCTTGTTGACTGCCAGCCACCAAGTCAGGTTCTTAAGAAGTTGCAAACACAGTTAAAATTATTTTTTGTCAGATTGGCAAAAGGCCACTTAAATTTTACTTGATAATTTTGGAGTGCAGTCGTGTCTTGCTATATGCGGGAGATTCCGGGGCACCCCCTTTCCCCAGCACCCACCGCATCTACCAAGATGTCAACGCCCTAAAGGCTCAAAGTCACCCCTCTGGACTTGTCTATGGGAGAAGTCAACCCTCAGTATAGGCAGGTGCCACATCCGCAGTTTCAACCCACATTTTGTTGGAAAAAACCCTTGTATAAGTGGACCCCGTCAGTTCAAACCTGTGTTCTTCAAGGGTTGGCTGTAGTTGAAACAAAAAGAACGAAAATTTTCATTTTTAAGCTCTTTACCCAAAGAAAATGTCTTGTGAATTGAAATGATGAGTTTATCATTTCACAATTTAAAAGTAAAAGAAAGAATTCCGGTTTTTTGTGTTTGATTCTGTGAGACCATTTTGAAATAGGATGCCACATAAAGAGAACTATTGTGTGATACCATTGCAGAAACTGTGAGATGACCCAGTATTATTCTCTAGATTTTACTCAACAAGATCATTTAGTCATTGCATCTACTGTCGATATATTGCTTTGTTTAGTAGAACAGTGTGATTGATGGAGTACTTTGGTCCAAGTAGTTTCTACTACATGTGTAAGTATTTTGTTAGAATTTCTTTCCCTGAAAAAATATGTTCTTCATTAAATGTAGCAGAAGCTCTTATTAAGATTAATAAAATATTAAGGAATAAATATTCTTAAATAGACCAAGAAATTTCCACACTTTTATGAACATGTATAATTGTTAGTAAATCATTAAACTTCCTTAAATTTAGAGGTGTTTCCTTTATAGTTGAAAGGCAAAAAACTAGAAATACCATATTTGTGAACTAATGAGTTTCTTCAAAATATGAAATAATGATCTATGAGTCAAGAAGTCCTGATATTACTATAATTTAAAAGATTTAAAATATAAACAAATTGAACATTTCATTTAATCTCAAAATAAATTTAAAGTACTACAATATGAATTAGACTTATATTAAACATGACAGTAATATGTAGTTTCACAGGACTTTGATGTAGTTTTTTTTTTTTTTTTTTTTTTGAGTCAGAGTCTTGCTCTGTTGCTCAGGCTGGAGTGCAGTGGCATGCTCATGGCTACTGCAGCCTCAACCTGCTGGATCAGTCAATCCTTCCACCTAAGCCTTCCAAGTAGCTGGAATTATAGGTGCATGCCACTGTGCTTTGACTAATTTTTTTATTTATTGTAGGGGGGAGGTCTCACCATGTTGCTCAGGCTGGTCCTGAACTCCTGAGCTCAGGCAATCTTCTCATCTCTGCCTCCCAAAATGCTGGGGTTACAGACATGAGCCACCTGATTTAGTATTTGTAAAGCTATAAAATTGCAGAATAAAACATTTTAGACTTTTTATGCCATAGAATAAGATTATTTCAGAGAAATGTTTATATTTTCACAGTTGCTGTGAGAGAACCAGAGTTCTGTATTGTACTAGTTTCACTTACGATATTATTACCTTATAAATACTTAATGTTATTTTGTATATAATAAATAAGATTAATACATTTTTATTTTTTGTTTGTTCAATTAGAAGCTTTTTGAATATGCCCCTTTCTACCACTCAAATGATCAGTATTCCCTGTCTTAAGTGTGGTTCTTCTTTTAATGCTTACTCATTGAGTTAACTAGGTTTTAGTCTTTGAAGGTCCTTTGGCATATTATAGAAACAGAATTTCTGTGACAATGTCATTGAGGTTTTTTTGAGAATGGGACAGGAGAAAGGTATATTGATTAATAACGCCTAGGAGAGTTGAGTAAAAAATGTGATCAACCCATTAAAGTTATTTTCTAGTAAAGTCTTCCTTAAGAAAAGAACTTGAGCACAGGAAAAGAAATATTTGCATTTTAAAAAATAAATTACTAAGATAAAACACTAAAATGTTTTTGAGGTATTATGGACTAAATGTCTGTGTCCTCCCAAAATTCAAATGTGGAAATTTAATCCTCATTGCAAAATGAGATTCTTGGAAGGTGATTAGGTCATGAGAGAAGAGTAATCAGAAACCGGATTAGTGACCTTATAAAAGAGAAAGCTCCCTGGACCCTTCCACAGGTAAGAACACAGGGAGGAAACCCCTGTGTCTGTACTGGGAAGCCAGCATTCAATAGACACCAAATCTGGTGGCACCTTGATTTTGGATTTTCCAGCCTGTAGAACTGTGAGATACATATTTATGTGATTTATAACCCACCCGGTTTATGGTATTTTTTATAGTAGTCCAAATGGAGTAAGACATGGTACAAATAAATTATTTTTTATCAAAGTCATAGGGATTTGGAAATCACTCTTTTTGTACTTCTTTTCTATTTATAACAATAGTATACTGCTAAAGTATTCAGTTCGATTCAATAAATATTTATTGAATGCCCACTATGTGTCTAACATATGTTCTTTATTAATATAAGGTATATGAAATTTACTATTAAATATATAGTATAGTAGGAAAGTAAATAAAGCAATAGTTTTTACAACACTATCTTCCTTCCTTCCTTCCTTCCTTCCTTCCTTCCTTCCTTCCTTCCTTCCTTCCTTCCTTCCTTCCTTCCTTCCTTCCTTCCAAGTTGAGGTCTCAGTCCTGCAGACTAGAGTGCAGTGGCACCATCACAGCTCACCACAGTCTCAACCTCCTGGGCTCTGATGATCCTTCTACCATACCCTTCCAAGTAGTTAGGACACAGGTGTGCACCACCACACTCATCTAATTTTGTATAGAGAGGAGAACTTCTTCCCTCTGTGTCTTTTCTATCCTTTTCTTATCTTCTTGCCTCCTTATTTTATAAGGATACCAGTCATTGAATTTGGGGCCTACCCTAATCCAGTGTGATATAATCTTAACTACACATGCAAAGACCTTATTTCCAAATAAAGTTGCATTCTGAGGTTCTGAGTGGATGTGAGTTTTGGGACACACTTTTCAATTCAGTTCAGAGGAAAGGGATACAATAAGAAGGTTAAAAGATGGTTTTCTTTGCTGTTTTCAGTTTCTTGCTTTTCCCATTCTTAAGTGGGTTTAGATAAGTTAGAATTGAGCATCCATGTCTTCACACTCCTTTTCTTTCTAAGATACTTTATCTGCCAAAACTGACTTATTTTTTTCCTCCTTCTCCCAAGAGTCACACATTATGGGAAATGTCAGTAAGAAGACTATAGAATTTTGAATGTTTGCTATTGAGTCATAGGGGAAATTAAAGTTTAGTTTTTATGCTTTTTTTATACTTCAGAATTTGAAAAATTAGACAGAAACAAAAGTTGAGACTTCAGTACTACAGGTATAGTGTCCAGAGAATGTAGTCATAAATGTCCTGGTTGTCAGTTGAGCATCTTAAGTATTCTATAGTCGTTAATTGTGATAAACTTTGAGTAGGATCTGTTGCTGCTCAGTTTCCCCATACATTTTAACTTTGCAGGCTACATTTAATGTAAAAAATAAATGGTATGATAAGTGAACTTTATGAATATTAACAAAGCTTTGTAATTGATTTGAAAAATTATCTTTGGTCTTCAGTTTTATGTAGCACAACGGAAATATCTATACATACCAGAAACTGCTTTCAAGAAATCAACTATATTTTCATAAACACGTGAAATATTTCTCTGTGAGAATGAACAGATATCTAGACCAGGAATTCCAAGAGGTTTGTCATCCTCTTTCAAGATAATAAATGATGCACCGAAGTCTGAAGTGTTCCATTCCCTAGAAGTGATGGATGAGCTCCTTTGCTGAGAGCAGCTATTGGTTAATTAGATATGGGAAAGACCCTGGCAGGCTCATAGACTAAGGAGGCTACAGATGTGAGAAAAACCTCAGACACACATTCTGCCTTGAATCAGCCCTGCCAGCAGGAGTCTATATGTGACTCATGACAATATGGACTATAGTTTAAACCCTTCTCTGTGAACACATACTCTGTAAAGATCCAATCTTTATAGTTAGAAGAGTGAGGTGGAGTGGAGGATGAGAAGGACTTCTGAATCAGGGACTTTCTACCAATCAGATGTTTTGTAATGTTTATAGATGTGGTCATCCACTGAGATGTCTCATCCAGGCATAAGAGAATATCCACTTTTCCTCAGATTGCACGGGAGGCGGAAAAGGATGATGGCCTTCCCTTTAAAACTTAAATTCATTATCATACCGATAGTCATTAAATGTATGAAAAACTTTGGCCAGTTTAAAAGTGTTTTAAGCTGAGGCAGCAAATACAAGGCATTAAATACCTAGCTTCTCACACTTCTTTCAAAGACTAAAGTTATTTCTAACTTATTTTCATACTGAATTAGTATGCGCAGTCTATTTGGCAGAGGTCAGGTTTCTGCTTTATGTGGGGTGTGTAGTTTAAGGACAAAATAGATTTGCTGTGTTGGATGCCCGGAGATGGGAGCTCTAATGTGTGCTCTGCTGCCAACTGCCTGACTTGGGCTGGATAACACAATCCCAACAGATGCCTCAAGAGACCTTTAAAAGCAGTGGCTTGGAATAGAAGATCTCAGTTTTTTTTTTTCAGTTCTGAAATTCTTCTCTTATACTTTTATTTAAACTGACACGTAACATCCCCATTTCCAAGTGTCTATTAGGATTGACCAGAATTGTGTTCTTTGTCTACTGCTTCATGGAAATTTTCCTGATGAAGAAAAAATAAAACATTCTGTTTCATGATCTACTTTTTGAGTTATGTTGATTTGCTTAGGAGTAAATAATCCAACTTGGCATCATATTAGTTTTAGGAAATTTCCCTTCAGTACTCTTATTAGGCTCTGTGCTTGTAAGTTCTTTAATCATTTCCCAGGAGCCTTTACATAAATTGAAAATTTAAAAATCCTGACATGCATGTGTGCGTGTGCATGTGTGTTAACTAGACTGTTAACATATCTTCTTCATTAAAACAATATTATCTTTAATAATATTAACAAACAATATTTTATCTTTAAGAAAGTGTTATTACTATTGTCTCCAATATTAATAATCACTAATTTATTTATATTTTGACCTACCTGTCAATTACTCTGAGTCACAAAAAACTAATTTTAATATGAATGTATAAAATAAGTGTCTTAAAATAAAGGTCAGTAAATCAGTGATGATGAGATGATTTTAACATCTTATTTACATACTTAGCCAGAAAGGTCATCACCTGGTTTTTACAAGTTTAATTTATTTGTATATTTTCAATGGAAGCACTACTTGTGATTAGTTATTTTTATTCTTGAATATCATTGGCAAGCATCTAAATCTCTGCTTAAAAACTAGAATAAAAAAACCCCTGAGATTTCATATCTCTGTTTTGTTTAATATTAATCTCTGCTACCACATGCCACAACTTCATCATTTTACGGTAACAAAATAAAATTTAAGCATTAGTTGCCACATTTTCAATTCACCTGATTCATTTTTAATGTATTAAAATTCTAAAGAATTCTGTAACTTTAGGTAGAGAAGGACTTACCGAGATCATGAGGAATCAAGTCCCAAAGAATTTAAGAAATCTGACTATAGTTACAGTCAAGTGTCTATTAGGTATTGGTAGAAAGAGAATTAGAAGCCAGCTTTCTGAATACCCAGTATTCTCTCCATTATACCAAAATTTTGTTAAAATGATGGCTTCTGCCTTACAGAAAATAGCTGTCTTTCTAATTTGTGCAATATATATATATAAAATCCTGTTTTATGACATAAATATAAAAGGACTGATTTTACTAATGTTTTTGTTCTGTTGTCTCAGATATCCCAAGACATTTGGAAGAGTTTCTATAAATATGAATTTTTTAATTACAAAATATCCAGCTGGGGCAGGACCATTTTTAGAAATAGAGTAATAGAATCAGAGTTAAAAAGATTCTCAAGTGACCATGAATACTAACTTGTCTCTTGGGTAAGGTCATCATTAAAAAGTATGGAAGTTTTTTTATGTATTATAGGAACAGATTTCATGCTGGGCTCCTAAAATCGTTTATCTGGCTGTACTGTCCTAAATGAGTCATTTATTCACTAGTGAGAATAAGATACAAATTCTTTGTCGTAAATTTGATGATCAAAAACAGATTTAAAGTAAACAGATAAAGGCAACTTCCAATTTATGTAAATCTATATGTTACAAGTTGTTTAGAGCCCAAAAAGTATTTCCTTACAATACCTTAGTTCCCAGGGTAATCCACACAATCCTGTTTAACTCATAATATAACCTATGATCAGAATAACAGACCCATAACACTTGTTCTCCGTTGCAGTTCCGAATGCCAAGAACACAGCTCCTTTGCTTAAACATCTGAACTTCAACCTGACCACTTGCTGCACTAGACCCTAGAATAGGATGAATGAACATAATAATTTCATAATGGGTAAAAAGAGAAAAGACATAACTCTAATATACTAGGAGGAAAGAAAAGGGTTCATCTTTGTCAGAAGTAAAAATAAAACACACCATCAGGATTACCATGCTTTAGAGCTTCTGCAAATGCCAGGCTAGGGTCTGTCATAAGAGATCTGGACTGATATGTGTCCGTTATGTATAAGGCACTCTAAACTCTTCGCCATGGGAATGGGTCTATTCTGAGACCTTTGGCAGGTTGCAAGTCGTTAGAGAACTAGGCTCACACCAATGCTCTCCGTGACCCCCAGGTAAATTACAGCACATTTAGTTGCATAACTCTGAAACTTTTTCATATAAAACAATTACAGGGTCTTAAGGAAAATTAGATTTGGGGCAGTATTTTAAGTGATTTAAATGAAGACTGGTATTGTTTTTTAGTATAGAAATCTTATGGTAACAGAATTTACTATGTCTGTCAAGATGAATACAATTATACTTGCCGTGAATTTTATTTGCATTTGTTTCCCTTCCTATTTTCTTGTGGAAATTTTAACGAGCAGTGAAATGACCAAAAACTGGACAGCCAGGGGGAGGAAAAGAGAGATAATCTAAAACATGCTTCATTATCCTCAGTATAATAAGAACTTCATTGTAATAGGGATGGTGCAAGAACATTCAGATGATCTGAAAAGCATTTTTAAATGGCTTTCCTGTGTTGTTAGAAGAGTAAATAGACACCTAGGTATTGTATCTATATGAAAAACTTTCTTATACAGTCATGTGTTGCCTAACAATGGGGATATGTCCTGAGAAATGTGTCATTAGGTGATTCTGTCCTTGTGTGAACATCTCAAAGCATAGTCACATCAATCTAGATGGTAGAGCCTATTACACCTAGAATACAAGCCTATGTAGTATTTTATTGTACTGAATACTGTAAGCAGTCGTAATAAAGTGGTAAGTATTTGTGTATCTAAACAGAATGGTTACAGTATTACAATCTTATGGGACCACCACCATATCTGCAGTTTGTTGTTGACTGAAACAGTTATGTGGCACATGACTGTGTACTGTATATATAAGTGTTTACTTAGAAGGTGATCCAAAAAAACCCAGAATTATCTTTTGGAGGGTGGGTCCCTTCTAGTGTAGGCTTTTCCCGCTAGGTAAATGTTCTGTGAACCCAGCGACATCAGTGTACCAGCTAGTGGTGTGAGAGGCTGTGTTCGTTTCAGTGATTTTTTTTTTTGGAGATTCCTTCAACACATTTGCCCATTTCATGATGGGTGGTTTAGAGCACACCTGCCCATGCTGCACTGAGTGTTCAGTTTTTGACCAAAAGCCGGCATGCCTCTCATGCCCCTCCTTCCTTATTCATCTGATCCTTGCCCCGACTGACTTTTCATTTGTTTGTTTCCCTGGATGAACACAGTCCTCAGGGGGAAACAGCTTGCCAGTGTGGAAGAGGTTAAACAAAAACAGCAGAAGCACTAAGGCATCCAAATCGACAAGTTCACAGACTGTTTTGAGCAGTGGAAAAAACATCTCGATAGGTGTATTGCATAAAACGGAGAGTACTTTGAAGGTGACTGAAATTTAAGCATATAAGAATAAATCTACATTTTAAAAATAAATTCTGGATTTTGGGGGATCCCCCGTGTGTGTGTATATATATATAGGTATATTATTACTTACAAAGTATATTACTTATAAAATAAATACCGCTTATGAAATAATGTAGTTAGGAAATAATCATAGATTGATAGATAATTTAAGTGCTATTTTTTTTTCTTTTTTTTTTGATTTGGAGTCTCACTTTTTTACCCAGACTGAATGCAGTGATATGACTGATCATGGCTTATTGCAGCCTCGAACTCCTGAGCTCTCTCCTCAGCTTCTCAAATAGCTGGAACTACTGGCATGTGCCACTGTGCCTGACTAATTTATTATTTTTTTATAACGAGGTCTGGCTATATTGCCCAAGCTGTTCTCAAATTCCTGGACTCAAGCAATCCTGCCTTGGTGTTCCAAAGTGGTAGGATTACAAGCATGGGCCACCACACCCAACCAGCATATTTTCTTTTGTTTTTGTTTTTTGAGTTGGAGTCTCATTCTGTTATTTTCTTATATTACAGCGCAATATATCTCTTAGTCAACTGTTTTCTTAAAAATTTTATTCAGAAGTCAACTTTTATTTTAAAACTTCATTAAATTATTGTTACCAAAGATAATTAAGATGGTCACATTTCATCTTAGTAAAATATATTTCTCTGGATCCTATCGCCATTTCTAATTAAACTTTCTATAAAAGGTAGAAGCAAATTTTATTTTAATTATCAGTGGGAAATTCTTTGAGTGGAGTATTATATTTCAAGGGATTTTTGTTTTGTGAGTAAATTATTGAGTATAGGCTATCACTAGTTCTCTAGTCTTTCTAGTACCTCTAACTTTTTATAATATTCTCCCTGCATACGTACATGTAATTGTAACTGCCTTTTTTTCATCCTAAAATTTACAGGTTTATGTTCTCTGTAATTCTTGATTAGGCTAACAAGAGATCTCTGTCTTACATATTTTTTTCAAACTTTACTTCCTCAGTTTATCACTTTTTGCTTTCTCTTCTAATTTGATTCAGTCTCTGCTCTAATCTTTATTATTCATTTTGCAGGGTTTTTTTCCTTTGGACATAGTTATGCTTACTAATATGCTGCTAAACACTGCTTTCCCCCCATTTTTGTGTGTGAGTGTTTTTTAAAAATCATTTTATGTAATTATTTTGTGACTGTGTATTTATTTTTTTGAACATTTTGATTTTTACTATTTAAAACTTTCTAGAATTTATAAAATAAAATCAGAAAATGTGGCTTGGAAAAATTTGCTTTTTTAAAGATTTATTGAGATTTTCTTTGTATCTGATACATTGGTCTTCAAACTTATGGCTTACATACGCAAAGAATTTTGACAAACTCAGTACTTTCTCACACTAATACTTTTTATCACAAAGTAAAAATGGTTGCAAAGGATTAATTTCAAGTACATGATAAATACTAACATTTTGAATAAACAGTATATCACAGTTTTTAAATGTCCATTAATAATAATAAAAATAACACTAGCAATTTGATGCTCACTGTCATTTATTTACACATAAATTAAGAATGTCTTTGAAACTATATTTTGTATTAGTCTTCATTGAAATTGCTTTCACTTTTTCTAGACTATGTTATTTTTATGTAATCTACCTTTATTTATTCTTTAAATTCCTTTATTGTTCAACTTATTGTACTCTTCTGCAACAAACACAGCTATGTGTATATAGTATGTAAATTTAAATTTGAAAATGTTCTATGTCTATAACGTTCTAAGTGAATCGAATGTTCTGCTTTGAGTTTTACATATGATTATAATCAGTACACACTGGATTCAAAAACAAATATGCATGTTTTAATAAAAAATTGACTATGACAAATAAAATTCTATTGGAAATGTATCTCATAATAAGATGAGATAGTATAGTGCTTTGTTTAATTGGGAAACACTTGAATTGTTCATCACTCTTTCGTTTGCTGCCCTAACGTGAGACATTGCCTCACCATATGTTTTTAGATAGTTGCCTGTCTTTTTTTAAGAGTGAAAGTAAGAGGAAAATCTCTTCTGCGGGTGCCACTTAAGGAAAGTCAGTATCAGGGCCTGAAATTGATTTTTTTGAAACTGTTCAGACTCACATACTCCTTAGATACGTTTTCCTTATTCCCAGGATTACAGATACCACAGCTAGAAGACCACTGATCTAGTAGGTGATGCATTTTGTGAAAAGCATACTCTTATTTGTTGGTATCAGCATTTGCTATGTGTCTATCAAACCAACTTGAAATGTATTAGATAAGTGAGTATGATTCAACTAGGACATTATTTGGCATTGTAGATGACATAGTTCCTCCTTTTTGAGAAGCAGTCCATTGCCTTTTAGGATACCTAGAATCCCTGACTGTTGTCCTTTAGATGCTACAAGTATCCTTAGGCACTAACACCCACATATCTCCACACCTCATTTCCAAACATTCTCAGGCAATTAGACTTGTCCCTGATTAAGAATCACTGATTTAAATTCCCAGTATCCTTTTAAAACCGATTTAGTTTTTCAAAGGTTTGAAAGAGCTGTTAATTGTTAAAGTCTTCCACTTTTGCTTTGTTTCTGTTTATGTACGTGGGTTTCTTATCGTTTTTTGCTTTGTTGATATGTAGAGTTCATGCCTATTACATCTTTGTTGTAGACTGTCACCTTAACAGATCCTTTTAATCAAAGTTAATGTTTTTAATGTCATAAATTCTACTTTATTTGTATTAATATTCCCCGCTTTCTTTTTTATTAGATTTGCCTAGTTTATGTGTGTCTCAGCTTGACCTTGACCTTGACCTTTGCATTATAACTGCTTCCTAATACAGTTGTCCTCCTGAGCATAATGGGTTGCAAGTCATGTTTTACCATCTCTCTTAGACTTACCCCTTCTACAAACTTCAGCTCTTCAAAAGAGGTGGTGTTAGTCATGCTTTGTTAGGATGTGCAGTATATAAGCCCTCTAACACTGCAAGGGTTTCTCAGGATAGACAGTGCAAGCTTATTGAAGGCACCTTCCTTCCAACTAGTCACAATTACCCTGGTCTAGCAGAAATTCCTTCGCTATTTTTGGAATGGCGTGTAGTAGGTTATCTCCTGGTTTTATATCCTTTAGTCATTTCAGTTTTTAGGAGAAAGGAAGACTGTTAGATGCTTATCTTAATTTGCCATCCTATTTGAAAGTTGGCTATTTTTAAAACTTCTATTCGTTTTAAATATGCCAGTGACTTTCCGATTCTGTAAATACAAAATTCTGGTCATGGAATGGAGAATGGGTGTGTGTCTACTCCTTAGGTATATTCCTTATTTTAAACTGGTCATTACTTTGCTCTAGGCTAATCTTAGGAAAGTTTAAATATTCAACAGAATTACTTGGTGGAAGTTTTAGTGAACAAATCATATTATTTTTCATATGCTTAATGTTAGACTGGAATACCATAGTACTAGAAGAAATTCATAAAGCATTTTGTAGTTCTTAAAAGATTGATACTTTAGTGGCTTACAATATTAGAAACCTTAACATCTCTCTGCATAATATACATACTTCTTTTTATTCAGTTCATAAATTTAACTTGTGAAAATGACAAGTGGTAGCAAGCGCACTCTCAGGGATTTAATCTTCACTGACTAATTCATCAGACGTTTTACCTTTCTGAAGTCACAGATGGTTTTAATATCTCTCTATCGAACAATCACTCAGATGTGTCCATCTTTGTCTTCACTGGATAAATAATAATTCAGTATCCCTCAAGTGACTATGATAATTGGATTCCAAAAGAGAATTCAAGCTTTGTAGCTACTGTCCTCCTGAAAATTTGATCTCTGTGTTCTAGTCTCTCTAGTACATTCGAATATATTCCAGTTTAAGTGGAATACATGGATGGTACTCTTTTGTGTCAATTACTTAGAATAGATTTTGTGGAGAAGCCCTAAGTGTAACCTCTTTGCTTTCTAAAAATGGTATTTACCATTCCAAAATAAGTCCCTGGTGGTATTACTTGTCTCATTCCAAAGTGACCTACACTTGATTAAGTGAAGTTTCATCTAATAGCTGAAACTCCCCAGAGGTTTTTAGTGGGTGTTTAAAATGGATGTCTATATTTAAAGCCATTTTAGTCTATACCAAACTGTTTCTTTTCTTTTCTTTCCAGATTTAAAAAACAGATTTCTTTTTCTATCTCTTGTCAGCAAAAACAGATAGATGGTATGACAGTGACTTGTGTGTATGATTTTAACAATTGGGGGTTGGTGAGGAGGAAAAAAACTGATGAAGAAAGAAAATATTTGAGATGTGCTTGATGGTTTCTTTGTTGCTAGAGGAATGTATATTTTTATTGTTAAATTTTTGAGTTAAAAATGTTAATTTTAAAAGTGAAGGGTGATATTAAGAACATAAACTTTCAGCAGACCATTGTATTTTTCCAAGACTTATAAACTAGGTACACAAACAGACACAATATGATATTGTGTGAATCTATACAATATCATACATATAGTATAGTAGAATATACTTGTATTAAAATATATAATAAATATAAAATGCACACTTTTGTATCTATCAAGTTTTTATTGCACTTGCACTGATATAATACTCTGAATCTGTTCATGCTTTTCTTAAGAACTTCT
This sequence comes from Carlito syrichta, assembly GCF_000164805.1. Taxonomy (NCBI): domain Eukaryota; kingdom Metazoa; phylum Chordata; class Mammalia; order Primates; family Tarsiidae; genus Carlito; species Carlito syrichta. The sequence goes on along the minus strand of NW_007247027.1, from coordinate 427,814 downwards.
GTATCAACTGCAGAAGTCAACTGTTAGGTTTGACAGTGAGCTGAATGGTACTTTTTGTGAGCTGAACGGTACTTTCTGGGATGAAGTATGTGTCTTGAAAATTAGTCGTTGTAAATGTTACAAGAACTTATTATTGATAGGAGAAACCGAAGAATGCCAACTCTTCTATTGTCTCACAAGTGGTCATTACTGACATTGGTTTTGACACTTGAATCTTCAGAAAGCTTACTAATGTCGACTTTTTAAAGTTTAATCTTTCATGTAGATACTTTCTAAAGCCATGTCTTTGCAGATACCATATTTATGAGTTCATGTGTTTAATTAGTGTAAAATTTCAAAAAAATATATTAGCAAAGTGTATTATATGCTTATATTTTAGATTATGAGATACAGTTAACGCTGAGACATGAAGATCATTATGCTAGTCGTAGTCACCTTGTTACGCTTACATTCTTTCTTTGTTAAACTTAATATATTGTGTATCTTAGCAGTTGAACTTGTGGTTGAAATTGTTTTGCCAAATTTTGTGTTAAGAGACAGCAAAAATAGCCTTGATGTGTCTTTACTCTTTTAGTTCCTCACTCTTAATTTTATTTCCTTTCATTGCTCTTTTTTTTTCCCCTTTGTATTTGATTGACAACTGATTTCTAATGTTTCATCTCAGTGACTTAGTTGTAAATAAGGTCATTGCCATAGAGCTGCAATTTTCTTTAATATCTCAAGTCTGAAAAAATTCTTAGAAATTTTGCAACCAGAAGATAATCTGTTGAATCCTTAACTACATATTAATAAGAGTATTTTTTCTGTGTTCAGGCTAATATTTCACATTTACTAGTTAGAATACAGTCTAAAACTTCTATTTAAAAATATATAAAAACTCTACAGCAAACAATACAGAGTTTGTCACTTTTCTAAGACAGGAGATCCTCAGCTGAGAAGACAGCTCTAGTGTCCTCATGGTGTAGCTGCCATCTGTGTCTTAGGTGGCTGCTCCAGCTTTTATCATTTCATCAGCATCTCTAGCCTTGGGAAGGAGAGGACAAAAGGCTGGCACCCCCCTTACTTTGTTTAGCTTTTTAAACTTTTATTTGGAGTATAAAGTACATATAGGAAAATGCACCAATTCTAAGAGCTCAGCTCAGTTATCACAAAGTGAACACATGGGTGTAATAAAAAAATACTGTTTGTTAAAAACAGGCTTGTTCTATTTCTAAACATGTCCAGACTCGATGGGAAAGATTTTGTACAGGTTCAACACTGTTTATAAAATTCTCCATACTGGAGGATAGCCGCTCTAAAGGAAAATGAAGATGAGACAGAACTATGTCTGTGAGATATTTTATATTTCAAACATTCATTTCAAGGATTGTGCCATAATTAATATTCTCTTTTAATTTGTTTCTAGTAGTGAACTTGTCTGCTGTGTTTATGGTACAGTTGCTAAAGGCAGTGCCTTTAAATGTCTTTTTAAATTCAGAATCTTCAATTTGATGAAACTTTTAAGCACTTTGCAGTCTAGAACCTTTGACATGACTAGATAGTTGTGTAGATATTGTGGCACCTTGTGTGATACAATATCTACACAAGAGGCCTAGTGTGGAGAAAGAACTCCTAGCCGACTGTAGTATGGCCCAGAAAGAAGTGTGAAGACACCGTCTTCCAAATCAGCCTTTAACATTTATTGAGATCCCTAGGAAGAAGACCCTGGTAACTGTGGTTTGCAAGCACTGTTTACACTGTGTAAAGATAAATAATTAAACAACAACAGAAAAACCAAGCCTACAATTTAATCACATAGTCACAGAATTCCTAAAGGTTAGAAATGGAAAAGAATGAGTCTGCATAGAACCTTTACACCTGCCTGTTTAGTTGTTCCTACAGTGACTTTTCTGCCAAGGTTTATGTCTTTCTTTGTACTATTTTTCTATTGCATTCTGTGATTTTCCCCTAAGACAAGCTATGTGAATAAATTACACATGTTTCCGATGGTATACTTATCTCTATGCAGCACAAGCTGTTTAATAAATTTTATATCTGAGATGCAACAAATCACAACTGAGTTGCACGAATAAACAACAGTTCATCTACTTCACTTTTCAATATATATTTTTAATAATTATAGTGTTTAGGTCCTCAAATCCTTATTTCTAATCATAGAAAATGAATACTGAAAAATAATGCAAAAAAATTATGAATAAAAGTATGCAGAAAATACCTGGAGGAAGCCTATGACTAATTTGATACAAAGCAGAACAAAAGTTTCTAGTTAGAAATTGTGTATATTTTTATATCATAGCAGTTATAAATTTTATACATGGTAACAACTGCTTCAAAAAAAGTACTTTGTAAATTCTTTCATGAACAAAGCTGAATATTTATTTCATTTACTTGTTCGTGTAGTCTTTTACAATTTTATTTATTTTGAATTTTAAATAACATTAAAATTAATTTTTATGAGTCAGGTAGTAATCCACATTTGTAATGTTGAAAATATTATTTTTATAGTACTCTCTTTATAAATGAACAAAAACAGTCCAGCAAGATTAAAGAATTTATCAAATATTATTTAATATCTTGAAGACAAAACTTACTGATTTTTTTCATTTTTTAACTGGTTATTTTAGTGCCACTTAATGTATTTAATGGTTGATGTGCAGTGTTTTGCTATTATTCATTCTGTTCATGTCATTCTCATAAGTTTTTAGCAAATACAATTTGAGTTTCATATAAAGAGTTTTTGTTTAATAATTAATCTCCTATAAAGAAGTATGACATATGGTGTAAAATTTTACTGTTCTATTTTTCAGGATCTTTTTATAGCTCTTATTATGTGTCTTCCTGGTCCCAGGCTTTTATCTTCATACAGTGACTTGACTCTTTGCCACTAGAGGGCAGTAAAAAAATTGATATGTTAATAAACATAACATTTGTAGCTTTATTTTTTAGACTTTGGTGCTATTGTTCTAGAATATCAATCCTGAAAAGTTTATCTAGATATCTGTACTTCAAGCAGAAAGGAAATACAGACCTGGGTAAAATGTATCTTCAAATCTTTGTAGATTATAATTTAAAATATTTTGTATTATATTCAACTAGTTATGATTCTAGACAAAATGTTATTAATCATGCAGAGCTTCTAGAAATTCATGATTTTAAAATACTCTTTTTGTTTAATTAAGTTGGAGACTATTTTAGAGATGAAAGACCTTTATGGGTGATAGTTAGCTAAATTTTAGATTCTTATTTGGCAGATTTTATTTGCTACTGTATCTTACTTCAAGGAATTTTTTTTTTTTTAATGTTTTCCAATTTTATCAAAAAGCAGTGTTGGAAACTAATAGGTTCAGTTAGTAAAATAATTTAAAGCCCAATATGTATACATAGTTTTCATTAACAGTAAGTCTTCAGTTAGGTTTCATGTTAGACTCAAAAATATACTCTTTTAGTTTGACAAGTTAAAAGTGTCTTTAATTTTCAGTAGTAGATAGAATTACTGAGGGACAGAGATGTTACAATGCTCTAATGATGCTATATACATTTATAATTTACTTAGTCCTTTGATGAAATACCAAAGACCATGTTTAGGGATATAGGTCAGTGCTTTTATATTATTTTAACCTACCTTTTTACTTATTTTATTTTAATATATTAAAATTCATGAATTTGAGGTTTATAAGTATCTTTATCAGCAACAGCTCATCCCCAGGACAGAATAGCCTCAACTCATGCTTGGGAATCCCTAATTACTCAATTTGAAAGTGTTAGTGTCTTGTTAAAAAAGCAAGGCTTATGATGTCGAATGTGCAATTTTGAAGAAATGAGGAATGCCATTTGTTTTTATTAAGCTGGGATTTGAGTGCTTGAAGAAAGCATTGAGGGAGGCATTTCTTCAGAAGCTGAAGTAATAATCCTCATTTGTAGTGTTGAAAATATTATTTTTACAGTACTCTCATTTTTTATAAATAAACACAGGCTCTACTGATAAATTATTTGTTGTCATTTTCCATTCTATGGAGGATTCCACATAACTTCAAAATTAGAAATACACAGTTTTGATCTTTAAATGGATTATCATTTTCTTGTGATGGAAAATCAATATATTGATTTAGAATTTCGGATACCTAAGAACAATTTTTTTTTTTTGAGTCGGAGTCTCACTCCGTCACCCAGACTGGAGGGCAGTGGCTGGTCCCGGCCCCTGCAGCCTCGACCTGCCGGGCTCTGGCGATCCTTCCGCCTCAGCCTTCCGAGGAGCCGGAATGACAGGCGCGCGCCACCACGCCCGGCTGATTTTTTGATTTATTGTAGAGATGAGGTCTCACTGCCCAGGCGGGTCTCGAGCCCGCGGGCTCAGGCAATCCACTCACCTCAGCCTCCCAAAGCGCGGGATGACAGGCTGAGCCACCAAGCCCGGCCTAAGAACATTTTTAATGATGCCATTGGTATCAATCCTTTACACATGAGCAAATGAATGGAATTATAAAAAGACTTTTCCCCTGAAGTTAGACCTCCACATTTACAAAAGGAATATATTTAGAGAAGCTAAAAGTAAGGAATGATGATTATTTTAATACATTCTATATTATATTCTTCTTTGGATATTATTGATAGCAGCAGGAGTTATTTCAGTGTATTTTTAAAAAGCTGTATTAGCAATTATTCTGTTTTGAGAATTATGATCTATATTACTGCAACGTTTTAAAAGTAGTTTTCAAACATCACATTTTTTTTCTCTCTGAGCTGTGTAGAAGATTCACTTATTTTGCTGATGCTGTTTCTTTAGTGAAAATGGCACTAAAAAATAAAACAAAATAAAACCCATTAATAGTAGCACTTTAACAAATAAAGTCTTGCATGTAGTCCAGATTTTCACAGCAACTTGACAAAACAATTCAAGTTTAATTCTTCCAGTCTTTCGGACTGAAGTTTTTGCAAATGTAGCTACAGGAAGCTGTTGGTATAGTTGTATGCTAAAATTTCCTAGAAATACAGCCAGCCAGTTTTCTGATGATCTGTTTAAAAATCACGTTTCCTTCTGCCAAAGTGTAAAATAATTATTTTTGAAATACAATTTTTGTAGTTTATTTGTAGGCCTTAAGTAACTAATATATTAACATATTTGTTTTAAATACATTACATTTTATTTAAAAGGGTATATTAGTAAAAGTGAAAAGTCAAAATTTGTGTACTAATTTTACTTGGAAATTTGTATCTTTGAAAACATCAGTAAGCCATTTAATGAACAATTGGTTGTATCATTTTAATTTTTCTTTTACATTTTTGAAAAGTAAAAGCACAGAAGTATTTTGTGAAATTTTCTTGGGCTCTTTGTATTTTAACTCTGAATTTATGCGTGGATTTCCAGATGAAAAATGAATTTTTCATCAATGACTAACGTATAGTTTTAATATGTCAAATCTCAACTGACATATCTCTAGGTAATTGTTTTAGGGAAGAGAGAATTGGGTATTAAGGGAGCAATTTTGAGATGTATATTGAATCATTTTATTGATTTTGAAAGGCACTAGTAGTTGAGAAAATTTTCTTTCTACTGAATACTAGTCCATTTGAAGGATTATTTTTGTTTATTTTTCTTATTTTAAATATAATCCCTTTACCTTTTGGGGGGGAGCTGAAGTCAAGAAATTTTATTTTTCCAAAGTGAATAAATGAGAATTTGTAACACAGGCACAAAAGAGAAGCTAAGATTTTCCAAATCAAGATTTAAATGTATTTTTAAATAAACAGATTGGAAAGCTAATTTCTAAATCAGGCTTTAAATGTAACAATAAACGAAAATCCAGATATAGACCTAAAATTTAAAAACTTTTCTTTATCTTGCACTTTGTAAGAATAGAGAGTATGCCTCATTTTCTCATTTTCTTTACCTTGACTTTTATGCAATTCTTATAAAAATACAGATTCTTATAAAAATGTACAAGTGTAGCTGTTTGTATCTGTGCTTACAGATTCATTTATAGAGTACTAGGTAAATCCTCAAATTCATGCTTGAGATTTTTTAAATGACAGCTTGATCTATTTTAAAATACAATTATAATTTACATCTAACAATAATTCAGTGGTTTGGTTTTTTTGTTGTTTTATATCAAAATTTAATAAGTGATATTTGCTTTTGTTCATTTTCTTTCACCCCTGGTTATTTTAATGGGAGGGAATTTGCAATATATCAAAGAAGCAAATTTCTCTAGTACAATGCACAACATTGTAGTAAATGCCAATCCTGTGCCTTAACTGAATACATGTAAATGCAATGTGAATTAAACTTCAGTATTTACCTACTAATCTAAAAACAAAAGTCACCAATTATACACTTAATTTTACTAAATAGGCTTAAATTAGCAGAATATATCTGTAATTTATAAAAATGATGTAAATTAGAAAGTTTTCATTTGAGTATACTGAACTAGAATTACTCATTAAAAATAGGTTTTGGAGGATAACCATTGTTTGAACTATAAATTCATATGGTTTAATTACAATAGTGTTTTTGAGTTTGCATCGCCATTTCTTTCAAAATAATAAGTAAACCCAGTTACTAATGTGCTTATATTCATATTATAGATTTACTGTATGTTCTTATGAACATAATAATATGTACATTGATTTTATTTTTCTTCCACATGGGCAGAATACAGTGTGGAAGGTACTGCCACTAACTATGATTTAAAAATACTCCCTTCAGTCTAATCCTTTAAATAATATTGTTGAATATCAACATGATTAAATTTTGGCATTGCAGAACAGAATCTTCACTGCATTTTAGGTCAAAATAATAAAAAATAAAATAAGAAAAATTCTTTCCTTACCTTTGCAGTTGTTGTATAATTTTCATTGTTAACCTGTGAAAATGTCTACACATAGGCCTTATCTTGTACATGACAGGATAGCATTGTCTCTAAGACATTTGCCTTATTTGAGAAGTATACATTCATACCAGTTCTTTTCAGAAAATATGAGTAGATATTACACAGGAATATAATCTATTTTTATGGTCTTCTCCCACAGGGTAGCTTCTTTGTAACATATTGCGGTATACTTAAAAGAGGTCATTTTATTGAAATAAAAAGGATTCAGGAAAGCAGTTACTAGTGCATATTTTCAATGTATGAATTAATTTAGGATTTTAGATAAGTTTCTAAAATGAATATTTTTGATTTGCTTTAGCTTTTACATGTCATCAGTTTCTCATTGTAACTAAGACTATTACCCAAATTTTGTATTATTTTGGGAATACATACAGAAAAAAAAAAAAAAACGGTACTTGTTTGCTCTTCAGATTTTTTTTTCTTTCTGCATGGGTACATCACCACAATTTCATATTCAAGCTTTTAAAGCAGGACTCATTAATGCATGTTTTGTAGATGTTGCCAAAAATACAGAGCAATTTAGTTGCTGTACCTAGTGATGACTGTTTTAGTTGAATTAACAACATTGTGATTGTCTCTGAAGTGGACATAGTAGACTGTTGGAATAAATAGTAGATGTGCACTAGTGCGTGTGTGTGTGTGTACAGTACAATTTTCCAGAGCTCTTATTTGATACCAGTACTTTATGCCATTTTGAAGAACAGTTGCAAATCAACTACTTGATGCTAGTTTGTAGTCAAATAGATAATGTAATAAGCCTAGTGATCGAGCAACTCAGTTTCTCTGATGTTAGGGCTCTTTGATTCTCCTGGAGGTGATTTGACCATTGTTTCTAGAAGTTAGAGATGGAACTACCAGTAACAAAAAGAGCAGTGTGTCATCCCGGCTACCTCAACAATGAGGCATACCTAGAAAGACATAGCAATAAAAAGATTGTCAATATATCCATTAGTATGCCTTTTAAGAAGTTCATGAGCATAGGGGTAATGCTTTTCTTGCTATCAGTTTTTTTCTAGCATTTATCCCAATGCCTAACAAACACATGCTAGAAAATAAGTGATGATAATAGGAAACATATTAAGTGTCAAGCACTGTTCTAAGTACTGTACTGATGAATGTATTTATAAATAAATTTGTTTCATTGGCATCTCACTAAATTTTTCAGTATTTGATCATTTTCTTTAGAGGTAAATAGTGAACACAGAGGCAAAAAAGTGAGATGGAATTTGATGTGACTTATCTTTGTGGTTTCTCAAATTTGGTATTTTAAATTTTAATTTAAAAGCTAATATTTGAGTAAATTCTTTATTGAGCAACTACTGGTGTTAGGTATACTATGTGAGCCCTTGGGATACATTGCTGAAGAAAGACAAAGTCCCTGTTCTCAAGTTTCCCACAGTCTATTAACAAATACGGTCATTTAAACAGGAGATTTTAGAGCCTGACACAAGAGTTATGCTGGTGCCGAGGACAGGATTTAATGGGAACAGATGATGGGCAACTAACCTACCTCAGGAGGCTCCACAGAGACTTACTGGAAGAAAGTCTACTGAGGCTGAGGCCTGAGCAATGAGAAGGGAGGTGGGGTGGGGAATGTGTGTGTGTGGTGTTGGTTTTGCAGGGGAAACAACATATTCTAAGCTGGAGTGGGAAATGAGCCTAGGGGAAACCCTGCACATGGATTAAAATCACCAGAATGCAGGTGTGAAAGGACAATCCCAGGACCCATGTAAGCCAGACTCAGACATCTGGGCTTTATCCTGAGGCTGGTAGAAAGCCCCTGAAATATTTTCTAAGCAGCTGTTTAAGGTTTTCAAAAACCATTTAAGGCTTTTGAAAATCATTTTTAATAAGCTTTAAAACACTTGCTTAAAAGAAAACTGTTCTACTTTGTTGCATTTCATTCTTAAGAATTATTTTACTACTGTTATTATTATTTGGCAGGGCATTCCTATGAGAAACATTGGCTGCCATAATAAATAAGAATTACAGGGGAGCAAGGAAGTCTGTTAACTGGCTGGATGACTCCATCCCAGAGACACCTTGATTTAGGAAAGGCAAGCATGAAAGCTTTGGTTCGCAGCTACTGATCACTGATACAACCTGAGATCTAAAATAGTTAATTTTATTCTTGTACAGTGAGTAGTTACTCTCAAAAAGAATTAGGCTGGATCAAAGTAAACCAACAAAAATCCTGGTAATAAAAATTTTATGTAGGGTCTAGGATCACATGTGTCACTGAAAAAGGTGGAGTCATAACTCCTGTATGCTGTCCTTTTTTTTTTCAGAAGAGCCCAAATCATTTCAGCCTGGACTGTGTCTTACCTTTGCAGCAAAGGGCATGAGGGTGGTCCAGCTGAGTTTTAGGCTTGTCTTTCCAGGGCTAATCTTACTATAGATGACCCCTGATGTACACTGTCCTGTCCTGAAGGAAACTGAAATTTCTAAAATGATTTCATGGTAAATCTAGACTCTTTTGGTCTTCCAGATGATGTTACATATTTAACCTAGGAAAGGACCTAGTTCCAGGCAAAAAAACCCAATAATAACAAACAAAAACACCCCAAAACTGTATTGCGTGATCAAATGCTCTGCAGTCTTACTCTCTTCCTTTGTGTAATTCGTCTGGTACCACACTTCACTGTCTATCATAACTTTTTTCAAACTGTCAGCAGTGTTAAGGGAAACCCCCAATGGATATTTCTTTTAACTCCCTAACTTTTGCTCATGGCTTCTAGAATTTGGAGAAGCACTTGGGATATAATGTAGAAGAGAAACAGCCTAGAAAGTCATTTTCATGGCTGCTGCAAACCAATATATAATTGTAATATGCATATTTTCTCTTCTGGTGCCAGATATCTGTACTGAAAGCCCCTGGTAAAATATTAAGTGCCTTTTAATTGTAAGTGATGGTTATTATTATTTTGTGCACTTGTCTCTTTAGCCTTATTTATTTATTTATTTTTTAAGTTGGAGTCTCACTCTGTTGCCCAGACTGGAGTGCAGTGGCTGCTCCCGGTCACTGCAGCCTCGACCTGCTGGGCTCCAGCAATCCTTCCCCCTCAGCCTTCTAAGTAGCTGGAACTACAGGCGCACGCTACCACACCCAGCTAATTGTTTGATTTTTATTGTAGAGATGAGGTCTCACCAAGTTGCCCAGGCGGGTCTCAAACCTGCGGACTCAGGCAATTCACTCACCTCAGCCTCCCAAGGCACGGGATTACAGGCTGAGCCACCAAGCCCGACTTAGCCTTATTTTTAATTAGCATAGATAATGGATTAACTGTATTCAATGATCATGTACTAAGGTGGTGTAGTTTAAAACTATGATTTTTGAGGATTTGTATACAATTTTATTTTTATATACCAAATGATGTACTTTTGACAAGCAATAGAATTAATTAAGATTCTGGTCTTATTATTTGGAATTTCAGTATACTTATTAAGTATACCACTGCAAAAAATTTTGATTGGCCAATGCAGTTTAATATGGGTCCTTTTTATACTGAGCATGCTGGCTGGATGTTCATGTTTTCTAACCTCAAAAAGGTAAATATAGGTAACATACTCACATGATAAAGGCATGAGATATTTATTAACTGAGACATATGAAATTTAAGGGATTTACTCAAACATTTATTCTCAGGTCTAGTAGCTACACATAGTAGGTATTTCATAAATATTTATTAAATACAGTGGTCCAGTTTATTGTAGTGTAAACAGAGCCTTTAAATATTTGGGCAAAATAAAACAGGAATTCTAGAACATAGTAGGTTGAATTAAGAAATTATACATGGCAGTAATGAGTTTTAAACCAGGCTTTGCAGGAAATGGAAATATAGATTAGTATAGATGATGAGAAAGGGTGTATATTTTGGATAAGATGGCGAAAGCAAGGACTTAAAAATAACAATGATTAGTTGCTTCCAGATGATGACAAACATCTGAAATATATGTGGATAATGATTAGACAGAATATATTGACAAGGACACGGAAATGGGTTTTATGACTGAGAGGGAGTCTTGTTTAATAAGTTTAGTTTGAGAGAACAGAATCAGGTGGGCAGAAGAGGAGTCTAGACTTGAAGTCATTAGAGTAGTTGCTCTCCAAATTGAGAGAAGGTTGTAAAAAAACACCAACAAGAGAAAACAAAGTGGTGTATTTGGTAGTGTATTTAAATTTCCAGGATGAAAGAGGGAATTCTTTTAGCTAGTGTCACTGTAGGGAATGGGGTGACTGACTATAGCAGGCAATAAAGAGCTCCAAATGCATGAATTGGTAAGTGATCCACATAAATTTATTCTGCATACAAATAGAGATGTCAGAATGGTAGAGAACATGTCCAAGACGAGGGATGTCCATTCTTTATTGTTCTTGTACTTATATTTTGTACAGGATGCTATATGAGGAATTAAACCAAGAAACAAGTGAAGGAAGAGAGTGAGTGTAAAGGGAAGTGAGACACTGACAGTTAATGGATATCAGGGAAGGGAGTCAAGGATAGAGAGGACAAGGAAAGAGCCCAGAGTCACAGAATACCAAGAAACGATTTCAAGTGGAAAGTTTTCATTTTCATTGAGAGATCCAAGATGAAGACGACATACAGAAAGCTCTGTGATAGTAATATAACTTACATGTTTATATGAAACCAGAAAGCATTAATAATTTAAAAGTTCTAGGAGAATGCTGGGACCAAGCATGGGGGTGGGGTGGGGGAGGGGAATTATAAAGAAGCCAGGGACCTGGGGCCTAACAATAATTTGCAACTTCTGAAAAGAGGTGATTCATTTTCACTTTTAAGTGACTCTAATTACATGTGTTATTCAACAGTTGAAAGATTATTGTGTAATTTTTATTTTTAAAGGATTTTATTACTTTGTGAAAGGTGATTTTATGCTCTTGAAAGTGCATGCTTTCATGGACGTAATATATTTGAAATTATTGGCAGTTTTTGATCTGTATGGTTGAATGAGTTTCATCTTTAAGATAAGAGGAGACTGTAAGATTGATAAGTACACATGTTAAATGGGCTTTTGGAGTCATAATTTCATTTAGAAAGAGTGAAACCTCATGAAAGATAAAATATTTTATAATGGGCCCTAATAAACAAAACAAAAATGTATGTCCTTTTAAAATGATGTAATTTCTTCTCTAATTTTTAATGCATGTGTGATCTCCAGAGTTATATTTTCATAATTATATTTATCAGAGAAATAGTGCTATGACTTAAAGTAGTTTCGAGTAGACATTTCTAAACCAGTGTTGTATCTTTTTAGGAACTGTGAAATAACCTTTGATTGTTTTACTAGTAAATTAAAATTCTGGGTTTCTGTAGATTTATGGGGGGGACGGACATGCCGAGTCACATAGCGGGCATGTATAAAATATTTAGACTTTAATAGAAAGAAAAACCAACATTTATTGAGTTAAGTGTGAGTAAGAACGCCACACTGTTGGAATGATTGATGGTTTTCTCTTCATACATAACAGACTAACATAATTTCACAAAACCTTTGCTTACCACTTACAAATTATCCAAAATTCTTTTGCAGTAAAGTTAACAGTATATGCTCCCTGAGAAAAACATTGCTTCGCTTTCTTTCTTTTTCTCTGTCTTCCTGTCTCCTTTTCTTCCTCCCTCCTTCCTTCTTACTTTCTTTCTCATTTTGTAGGTTTTTTTTGTTTTATATCTTTGTATTTTAAAAAGTTATTAAGAATACAATTAGAAAATATTTTGATTACTAACTATTTTGTAGGAAAGAAACTATATGTAATGAAAATATATTTTGGCCAGGCTCAGTGGCTTAACCTGAAATCCCAGCACTTTGGGAGGCCAAGGTGAGTGGATTGCCTGAGCCCATGGGTTCAAGACCAGCCCGGGCAACTTGGCGAGACCACCCCCCTCTCTACAATAAATCAAAAATTAACTGGGCATGATAGCACTTGCGTCTGTAGTTCCAGCTACTCAGAAGCCTGAGGCGGAAGGATCACTGGAGCCCAGCAGGTTGACGCCGGGATGGCCTTGAGCATGCCATTGCACTCCAGCCTGGACAGTGGAGTAAGACTCCACCCCCCCAAAAAAGAAAATGCATTGTGATAGAATATAGACGGTTTGCTGATAGACCCACCTCTTCCTTTCTCTGTCTTTCCTTCTTCGTTACACATTTATTTTTACACTGATGAAATGTGGTGAAGCACAATGCCAAGAGAGCTGAGAGATGGCTAGAAAAATGTATAAACTCAAGTCTCTGAGTGCCAACTTTGTGCTACTTCTTTAGTAATTTACCCGTGAACAAGATAGAGTGTATTCCTGCCATAATGGAACTTACATGCTGGTGCTGGGATCAGATAATGAAGAAGTAGTTGTATAAAAAGTAGTAAACCATGATGATGGAGGGTAGGGGAACAAGGAAGGAGTTGAACAGATGATGCAAGAGAGAATAACGGGGGCGTCATCCTTAGATAGGCGGTGGTCAGAGAAGGCCTCTCTGAAAAGGTGACATCGGACCAGAAAGATGACAATGGTCCAACCAGTCAAAGATCTGGGAGAATGTTATTCAGAGTCAGGGGAGTAACACAAGTAAAAGCTTGTAACAAGGAAAGTACTTGGTGCTGTTAAAGGCCAGTGTGACTGCAGAACAGTGAGCCAGGCAGATGATGTGGAGTGAGGTGGGGAAGGAGAAAGGGTAAACCATGTAGGAATGCCAAAGGTTTTGGGGAGTGCTTTGGGCTTAAACAGGGAATGATATGGTCTGATTTATCGTTTTAAAAGTTCACTCTAGTGGGTAGAGACTGAAAGATGGTTGCCTGAGCAGAAACTACAGTCTAGTAGGGAAGCTCACAACATGTAAATAATATATTACAAGGTAGAAAGTGATAAAATGTGTAAGAGGCGTACAGACCTATTCTGTTTGAGAAAGCAATAACTCTCAGCTGGGAAGAACTGGAAGGACTTTAGTAAGGACATGTTGCAAAGGTGTGAATGATTTAGACATTTAGGAGGGGAGGTGGTCCAAACATGAGATTGAAGCAGCTAGCAGAAAGCTTCAAGGGTTTTGTTTGAACTTAGTGGAAAATAAATTTTAGACCAGATCATGAAGGGCCTTGAACTTGGGATTAAGAATTTGAACTTTCCTGTAAGCAGTGAGATACCACTGAAGAAATTAATTGTAGCAGTATCTGATAAACACGTAAAAATATGCTGTGGAAGGTTCTGACTTGGCCACTAACTAGATGTGAAACAGCCTTAGGTCAAAATCTGTTTGTCTTGATTGTGTCATCCGTGAAGTGAGGAAGTGAGTCAAGTCACTCTCTAAGGTTCCGTTCATTTTAAAACACTGTAAGATTTCACTATAGCACATACCACCAATATTTTAAGAGCGCAACACCCTTAAATTCACTTCTCATCATAAGTGATTGGTTTAAGTGTGCAGACAGCATTATGAGATAAGGTCATTCTAGGGTGTCTTTATTGCTCGTTTCCCCAGCTTTGCATGTCCTTATTTGTTGGTACACTTTTCAAATAGCACATCTCCAGTGCTAGCTGGGCAAAGATTCCAGATATATTTTTCACCATGCAGAATACAATGAACACAATAATAATAATGGCCTTCGTTGTAAGTAAACCTCATTTTTTATCTCTAGATAACATTTAAAAATTATTTAGATGACAGAGGTATGTAAGATGTTAATTAACCCTGGTACTCATATCACAATGCAACATTTGGGGGTGGGTTTGGTTTTGTAATTGCTTCTCACACTATAATTTAGAGGCTTCTCCCTATGGCCATCTCTCCTCTTTAGAACCTGGTGAACCATTCTTCCTCCTCCATTCTTGCACTGTGAGTTGGTGCTGACCATCAAAAACCACCACCTACCCCAGCAATGTTCTTTTAATTCTCCCTGTGTTCCACTAGAAATTCCTCACCACCAGGCTGACAATGTCATTGTTATACCTGGGGGGCTGTATCTTTGTAATTATTGTATTGTTCTGTCAAATACTTGGCCTTTTGAATAATTATAAATTTCAGTTATTTCCTTAATAAATAAGAGTGTTCCTCAAAGATACAGCTTTTCTTTTTTTTTTCTGTCAAGTTTAAATAGGAATGATAACCACTCGAGAATGATAGGAGTTTGGTTATTCTGTGATTAATTTATGCATCTTCAGTCATACAAGATACTTTGTATTATCTTTAAAATCCTTTTGTTTTCCTTTTTTTTTTTTCTATGCCTTGGGTGAGGGACAGTGCCGTTAACAGTAACCCCCATGCTCTCCTCTTCTGGACCTTGTGAGTCAAGAACTCACCAAACAATAAGTCATGTAGTGGTATATAAAGATGTCAGATAACAGGGGAAAAATGGGTGGCTGTAATTTTTTATTTCCTGGAAAAGTAAATGGGAGAGGGTGTACTCAAAATGTTGTATGAGTTTAAATAGCCCCATGATCTATTTCATTTATACCACATTTTCTTGAAAAATGATTTGAAATGGCTTTGTGGATGATAGGGTTTCTGAGACTGTTCCTGGGTACGCTCAGTACAAGACAAAGGGAGTCGGCCACTCTGGTGGTGTCTCAAGCATCTAATTAAGCTTAAATTCGCTAGCTTTTGGCCTGGGAGCATCACCTCACAATTGATGCTGAGCTGCAAACTTGTGATTTCATGGACCTTTCCCACCTCTGCAGTTCGCCTGATGCCTGCTTGTGTTTTTCTCACCTTGCCTCTTGATGTCCCAGTATCATGCACATAGTAGATACAGGAACAAGTCTGAGGGGAAAATAGAGAGAATTGAACATATGCTGACATATGTGATACTTTGTATCTCCTGTTTCAGAACGTTGAAGAAAACCAACAAGAAATTTATTTTTTTCTTTTAAAGAGGTGGGGTACAATTTGGAGTTATCCAACAAGAACTTTAAATTTTACTGGACTATTTTTTAATTGTTTATTTTAAAGATGTAAGGTACAATTCAGGGTTAGGTATACAAATGTACCCTTGTGGATGAGGGGTACTGAACTAGTTTTGAGGCTAGTCAGCCTGCCTTTGTTTTTTCAATACTGTTTTGCAAATAAAGATTTATAATGAGGCTTTTCTTTGAATGCAATGTGGTCAGTATTTTTTTTTAATGAACAAAGAAAACTTTAAGACCAAAAAAAAACTACCTTCAAAACACCATTACAGGGCAAATATTTTATGTAAACTTTAGGAGATATTTATTAATCGTGGCTCAGTTTGGGGTACCTAGGTTGTTTGTCAGATGAGTGAGTGAATTGCACTACATGTTTGTCACTGAATATTGTTAAACCATATTTTGTCTACTTAATTACATTACTTTAAAATTGCCATGAAATCTCTATATGTATTTACATGGAAAAGTTACTACAACTTGTAATCAAACTAATTTTCTATAAACTTTTTTAAAAACTTCACATAAACATGTTAGTTTTGGGTACATAGAATATATTTTCTTCTTTTTTGAGATGGAGTCTCACTCTGTCACCCAGACTGGAGTGCAGTGGCCGCTCCTGGCCACTGCAGCCTCGACCTGCTGGGCTCTGGCAATCCTTCCGCCTCAGCCTTCCAAGTAACTTGAACTACAGATGTGTGCTACCACGCCCAGCTAATTTTTGATTTATTGTAGAGATGAGGTCTTGCCATGTTGCCCAGGTGGGTCTCAAACTCACGGGCTCAGGCAATCCACTCACCTCAGCCTCCCAAAGCTCTGGGATTACAGGCTGAGCCACCGAGCCCGGCTTAGAATATATTTTCATCAGTACATTTCGTTAATGATAAAATGGTAGTGGCAGGTAGTGTTTTCCAGTTTGTTCGAGGATTGCATTGAAATCTGTGAAACATGTTAGTGAAAACCGTTATTTTCCCCCCCAATCTTTTCTTTTAAAAGTGAGTTCTATTCAATGGATGATAAGAAGTCCCAAGGGAGTCCTTTTTATTAGCTGTAAACCATTCACCATAGATGTTAATGTGGGACGCCTCCAGAAGCCACTTGTGGTGTGGGGAAGGTTGCAGTAGTGTGGCATTATGCTGTCAGCAGGTGCTGCCATGGATATCGGTGCAAAGTAAGAAGAAAGGAATTGGGATGCAGAACAGTAATTGGAAAGAGAGAAATAAATCCTTCCCTCAGTTGCTTCACTGATTCCCAATGTTCCAGGTAAAGTGCACCTGCTGAGTGACTGAGAAGAACAGGTACATGCTAGCATGCTATTAATTTTCGAGGAATGGCAATGGGCTGCATCTACCCAGCAGGTCTCCTGAGCTGAAGGAGGAAGACAGACGGGGACAGAGGATAGAGCAGAAAAGAGGTAGCCCAGATAGTGTGGCTCTCAAAATAAGTGTAGGATCTCTCCTTATAGGCTCGCCTTTCTAATCATCATCTTTTAATTCCTAGTGGCACTATAAATTTTTATAGCATTTGAAGCCACACTAAAATTCTGACAGCATATGTTAAAATTGTGCAGTGTGGTTCAGTAATATAAGCTAACATTTCCTGAAATGATTTTAAAATCTAGCAGACTGCGAATTATCCTGATAAGAAACTTGGTTTTGATTACAGTAATGAGATACACGGTATGGTGTCAAAAAACTGTCTTCCAGTTGACACAACAATCCATAATTTATAGATTGCCTTAAAAATTAAAAGACAAAGTCAATTATAACTAATTATGATGCTACATTTGCCTGAGAAGTTATTATATCCTTTGGGATAAAGGAAGTAATATTCGTGTCAGTCAGGAATCTTTAGCTACAGCTTCCTGGTTCTATCTTAAGAATTTTTCAGTTTCATTTCGTGAGAATCCTAAGCCACTGAAAGCCTGAAACCCTGCTATTTTTAGAAATAACTGTTGTAGTTTCTGTACATCATTGCACATTTGTTCCTATTCTGAACTTCTTATCTGTGCCAAATCTTCAAAGAGGTTACTAGAAGTTTTGCTCGATGACTGCTGAATCAGTCAGAAGTGAATTTTAAATTATATAGTAGAAAATAATAATAAACCAAGTTACAGCATCAAGCTATCATTGTTATTTCTATTGATATTGGTTTCACACACTAATGGAAATTAAAAATCCAAAGTATTGTATATTTACTAAATTTTTATTTCATCATAGTCAGCTTTCTTTTCTTTTTTTACAGTAAAAAACCAAACTATCTGCAAATGATATGACAAGGCTAGGTACTGTAGCATTTTTTTCAAGAAGTGAAAGAAAGGAGTGGTTTATATTTCTCTATAATTTTGTGTCATAAGGAGAAAGATGTGCATCTTTCCTTCCTAAATAAAAAAAGGCAGTTAGTTATTAGAAGGAGAGAAAAATGTATCCTTGTACAAACTTCCTGGAAAAATTAATTACTCTGGAAATTAATAGCGGCACATCAGTTTATTGCTTAGGCCTTCTTTTGTGTGTCCTTTGATCATCAAGCGTATATAAATGTATTTGAAGCACATCACTTGTGTTTTATGTTGTAGAATTGGCCACGGTACATATATGTAGCATGGACTTCTTTCTTTATCCAGGAAAAAAAAAGGAACATTCTGAGAGAAATGTTAAGGAAATACAGATTCAAAGGAGACAAGCTACAATAAACTAGTTGTTTGAGTAATATTATGAATTGTTATCCTTTTTATATATTGAGGATTTCATCTTGTTGGAAAGCTTTCAAAGGGTGTCCTAGTACATGTGCCAATGACAAAAGCTCCTTGTAACAATTCAGAGCATGCTTTATGCTTTAGGAAATGGGATTGTAAAAATCCTCTCAAAAATGACATCCAAAATAGCATTAAAACACAATTTCCTTTGATAAGGCTTTACGGCACTCATATGAAAAGTGATACCACTTTGAGTGAGACTGTGTCAGCAGTATGTGATGTTGTGTTGCTCATAACTGACATTAATCCATTAAGGATGTGAGGGGCATTTATTTTTCTCATGAAGTCATTAAATACAATTATTGATTTCTGTTCAGTCAGTCAGAGTGTATCTTCACTTAATGATCATTACATACATTAATGCTAAGACTTGATTTCATGTACTTTAAACAAATAGATATATTTAGAGTTTAAAATAAAGTTAATAACAATTACAAAAAAGAAATTTTATAATTGGTTCGCTAGCTCAAGAATATGTTTATCTAGACTTGTAAAAATATATTTAAAAATTTATAACCATTTATCTTCAGTGTATTGTTTGCTAAATAGGACAGATAACTTATTATTTGTTTTTAAAATTAATAAAGTAAAATTATCAAAACTGGAATGCTACTGATACTATTTTTATAACTAGTTGACAACTCGCTGATTTGCAAATGGGATTATTATTCTTCCATTTTATAATTTTATATTTTTTGCCATGTAAATGAAAACAAAGAATAAATACCTAATCAGATTCCTGGTTCTTTAGTGTGTTAAGCAGGAAACTGGGAAAGAAAAAAGAAGAGACACCAGATGTGATATTCACTTCTGGAAACATAGATGAATATTACTAGTGACTAAATGGTTTTTGTCCCTCCTTATTGCTTTCAATGGTCTTAGTTACCCATAACTAACCATGTTCCAAAAATAGCATAGTACAGTAAGATATTTTGAGAGAGACCACATTCATATCACTTTTACTATAGCATATTGTTATAATTATTCTATTATATGATTGGTTATTGCTTTTAACCTCTTACTGTGCCTAATTTCTGAATTAAACCTTATCATAGGTGTATATGTATTGGAAAAAATATAGTATATACGAATACTAAAATATAGTGTCTATTGATACCATTCATAGTTTCAGGTATCTACTTGGGGTCTTGGAAGTTATCTCCTGCAGATAATGGGAAACTCTTATCCATCTTAAGCTAAGTTACTAGTTTAATTGAAGTCATGTACAATTGATGATTCTGTACACTCCCTTGAAATAATTTTATTTTTCAAAAGAAAACAGTGGCATAGGGAATTCTATTATTTCAGATTTCTGTCTTTTTTTTAAGACCAGTAATTTTTTCTCAATTTAATACATTATATTTACTTGAAAATGTTCCTTAATAATACTAGAAATTTTTCATTTTTTATATCTTGGCAATTTTTTTTTTTTAAGTCAGGGTCTCTGTCAGTACAGTGGCAAGTCATGGGTCACCACAGGTGATCACCTCAGCTATGACGACAGGCATGTGTACCACATCTAGCAATTTTTTTTTTCTTTTTTCTTTTTTCTGTATTGCCTAGGCTGGTATCGAACTCCTGAACTCAAGCAATCCTCCCGTCTCAGCCTCCCAAAGTGCTGGGCTTACAGGCATAAGCCGCACTGCACCTGGCCTGGCAATGTTTTTAATTATTTCTCTTATCTATTCTTTGATACTTGATGCAGAAATTACGGGTTGATACAATGGTGAGATGATGCTTTTTAGATCACCTTTCACCTGGGAAGTACTATTGACGATCTTTGACCTCTAGTGCAGTAGGACCAAGCAGTACCACGTTTATTACAGCTGCATCTTTGGAGAAGTTGTATACTCAGCACTTTTTCGTAGGCTTCTTGCCTGGCTCATTGAAGGAAACCCGAGCAAAGCTGTGATATTAATGAATTATGACAAGCCTTTTGCCTGTCATACGGAGGTTCCCGCCTTCCTCCTTTAAGACAAAAACTAATGGAAGATGCTCAGCTGGGTGAGCTCTCTGATGATACCCCTTAAGTGCTCATCCCTTTCTGATGCGCATATTCAGAGAGCCGTGAAGCTGCAAGTGGCAGCATTTAATATCGTCTTTCTCATAATGCCTGAATAATTTTCCAGAGCCTGATCGCTGCAGCTGCTGTGAACATGGTTATTTGTTTATTTTTCACCTTGGTCCTGGTGGAATGCTGACCTAGCTAATCTTCAGGACTCACGGGGAAAATGGTTTCATATTCATAACTCTCGTCTGTTCTTTCAAATAAACACAAAACTGAAGCTTGTGACCGGCCAGTTTCATGATAGAGAAATAAGAGGAACTGGTTCTTTAGTTTCCTTTTAAAGTGGGGGGAAAAAAAGACCGTATGAATGAGGAATTTATTTGGTGAAAAAATGAAGACTGTCTTGCATATTTTTAATGGATGCTTGTGAGAGGCAAGGAGCAAGCCTAAGCTGGCATGGTGAGTTATAGAATGCTGGTGAGATTTCCCTCTGGTCGTGCTGCTCATTTTGTTAAACAGTCTAGCTTTTAAGCTACTGTAGTTTTCGTTTTATGTGTATTGGCCTTCATTTGCTGAAATGCTTCAAGTTCACAGTACTAAAGTCATTTTGAAAACGGGATGTAATTACAAAGGTATCTTATGCTTACCAACAGCTTTTTTGGATCAATTTAATTATCATTACTTGTGGATACTGTAAATTGAATATCCCTTCCCTAATTACATTAAACTCAGGGGTTAGCTGCTTAAACATCTAAATGAGAAAAGTTCATCCTTTGCTATAAATAGGAGAATTGTTCTCTTATTTAGACTGACCTTAGAAGCTAAGCATTTTACATGATATTGTCAGGTGAGCATTATAAAGACAGTCTGTAATGAGATCTGTAATGAGGAACTAAGGTATAATGGCCCTTTGAAAAAGTTAATTTATTCAGCATTTTCTTATTGCACGATAGAATTAAAGTTTGTATATATGTCCAGACCTTTTTTAAAGAGGCCGGTCACACTGTTCTTGGTTTACTCATGCTCTGCCAGTAGTTTGAAGTGGTTTAATATTACTATTCCAGCTTAATGGAAGCCACCATTAAAGTAGTGAATCAGTCTTGCCCTTTTAAACAGAACTAATTTATTTAGGGACTAGGAATGTTATTTTTGTCTATCTTCCCTGCCTTTCCTTTTACATAAATGATGTACAGGAATTTATTCAAACCTCTTTAAGGGTACATTTTCCCAAGAGGAAAAAAAAAAGTGCCTTTAGACACCTATAAACAGGAATTTTTTTTTTTATGTAGAAAATCAGCCTTTAATTAGTTGATGTGTTTGTCTTGATTTAGTATTTGTCTGTTCAGCTCAAGTGATTTTGTGCTATAACAGAGATTGTTCTAGTGAGAGACTTGATTGATTTCTGCTTGTGATAGTCATTGTAAATTTTGGTGCCCTGCATAGCTACTTGATTTTATTTACTTTGTTTTCTTTCTCAATTGTAGCTTCGTTAAAAATGTGTCTTATCTATTCACAGTTGAAACTCTTAAAAATGTAAGCATGACTACTTATTTTCCCAGAACAACTCCTGCTGAGCGTGCTTTATGGTTTATCATAAACATCTGTAAGATAGGACAAATTGAGGCTAGATGTGTTAGGATATGAAGCACTTCCTGGGACCATTAGAAGAAGTTTCTATTATGCAAAGCAAGTAGCTAAAATGATTAATCTTGCGCATTAAATCAAAACAAATCCTCAATGTTTTCTAGATTTTCTAGTGAGGTATATTGTAGAATATACCAAAATAACAAGAAGAATGTAGATTTAGTAACATTAAATAATTAACAAGTATTTGGGGACTCTGGAGTTACCAAAAGTAATTCCATGTTATACTAAAGCATACTAGGAGCAGTGTGTTTATAGCTGTTTAAAAATATTTTCAACCATACTAAATTCTAGAAATTTACTTTTAGTGTATTATACTAAATAATAAAACAAAAATTCTAGAAAACTTGAATTTAAGCACAGTGTGTCTTTTAATTCCTTTTAAAACTAGTTCCTTAAAAATATAGAGCCTTACTACCATTTTACTGGTTAAAGGTATGAAATTGAATGTTCATACAAGAGGCAATTTTCCTAATCAATTCAAACAGGCCCTGAACTCTGGAACGCATTTCTAATATTAGAGGAGTAACCATAGGCACCTTAACTTTAAAAAAAAACAAAACAGCAAAACAGGCAGCAATTTTATGCTTCTGATACAATTAGACACAGTTACCAGTTGTATCAGTTCATTAGCTGTCAAGTTTTATTCTTCTTCATAAAAAGCAATCAGAGGTAGACATTTAAATATAGATACATATATAGACACACACTACACACACACACACACACACACACACACACACACACACACAGAATCAACATAGATGTATACAGATTAGATAGGAATTTCAGAGAGCCCTGTATGTATAACTCCTCCAGAAAAGGAATCTTGGTAAAGATGCTATATATCCATTGTTGAGTAATGAAAAAACAGATCATGAAAAGTAAAGAGGGAATGGTTTGAAGCTGAATTAGGCATGAGTGAATATGATAATTTTCCTATTCAAAATTAAATAGACAGATTTTTGGTTATTTTGTGTGAGGAAGGTAGTTATCATCATTGGCACATGATACATCATTGTCATAAGAGCTGAGGTTCTCATTCCAGCATTTGTGGGATCAAATATATCTAAGACACAGGCTTTTTGGAAGAAAGGTGCTGACTCATGTGATGTCTTTCTGTAACGTCTAATAAACCATCCAGTATGTGTTTTTGATGCTGCTGATGATAATCGACATACATTAAATTTAGCCCAGAAATTAAGGCCTATTACGAAAACTCCTCATCAATAGACTCACCTCTTGAGAATTTTTTATACATTGTGAAATACATCTACTTTTCTCCATGCTCAATTAATAGTGTCACGATCCCTTCTGATCACTCTAATAAGGTTTCACTGAGATGGTACCAAATCTGGCAAAGTCTTACAAAAACTTTTCGCCCATTAGCTTTTTCAGTGGCTTTCTATGCACCCTTAAATTCTATTAAAAATATTTTCTCAGGACCTTAGTAAGGGGCATTTTTAAAACAGTCTAGATTTCAACACAGTGCATAGGATGGTTTATAAAGCAACATTTATATAAACTTTGCCATTAAGTAAGTTTCCTGAGAGAGCTAAATAGTCTGGTCTTAAGTTATATAAGGTATTTACCAGAACTTATAGGTGCTTGTTAGCATAATTCTGTTAAAAACTTGAAAATAAATTTATAGAGCTTTTACTTTGCATAGTCTCCTCATTCAGTGTATATAAATCGTGAGAGGACTGAAATGATTTGACTTGGTAATAAAACCATTCCCAGCTGGGTGCAGTGGCAAACACCTATAATCCCACACTTTGGGAGGATGAGGTAGTAAGGTCACTTGAGCCTAAGAGTTTGAGATCAACCTTGGCAACACAGTGAAACTTCATCTCTAACAAAACAAAACAAAACAAAACAAAAACAAAAACCCCAAACCAACAGCAACAACAAAACCTTTCCCATAGTAAGCAAGAAGTAAGTGGAAAATGGAGATGTAGGTTATCTAAACCATGGTGATCCCAACAACAGCATTAAAACTAGAGGTTAAAGAATTCAATCTTAATGTGTAGGGTAACGAAGAAGAAAATATATTAGAGCCTCGGTTGCAAAAGATACCTGAACATTTCATTTTCACAATTGCTCTACAAGCTGTTGGTCCCACTTTTCAGATGGCACAGCTAAGTCTCCCAGGTATTCCAACAAGCGTAACTTTCCCAACATCACAGAACTGAGAAGGGAACCAGTATTTGAACCCAGGTATATGTCACTGCAAAGGCTTTCAGTGAAAACCTGACTACCATACTATATGATGACCCAAGGATTTGGCCATCAGTGTAATTAGACAGGAGAACTATTAAGAAAGGAGGCAACCTTTCCCCTATCTCTTTTCCTAGTCCCTTATCTAAGTCCCTTTCACCTCAGCCCATGCCCAGATTCCTTGTTCATAATCTTCATTACTTGTCCAAAGACATAGCACATAAATAGTGTAAGTAAAGTAAAGCATGTTTGCAATGCAAATGCATCTTCAAAACAACTCCTTAAGCCCCTACTACCAGCTTCTACTGTTAAGAAGTTCTAGAACTTTCATTACTCACAACACCTAGGAACTATAATAAATAGACAGCTAACAACAGGATATGCAGTTTATTCGAGTTTACTAACTAACTGAACACTGTATAAACCCAACCACAGGCCAGATTCCCAACTACTAAAAGTCTCCATTACCCTTCTGCCAAAATATATCATTGTTTTCTTTAAAACTTTTACAAACTATAATAATACTGACTGGGCATGGTGTCTCATGCCTGTAATCCCAGAATTTTGGGAAGCTTAGGCAGGAGGATCACGAGCCCAGGAGTTCAAGACCAGCCTAAGCAACGTAGTGAGATGTCTCTACAAAAAAGTCAAGGTGTGGTGGTATATACCTGTAGTTCCAGGCCTGTGGTGAGTCCTGGGTGACAGAGTAAGACTCCTGACTCAAAAAATAATAGTTCTATTATATATTTAAACATTGGGCATTAAATGTCATCATAAAATACTTATGTGTTTTTAAAGAGAAATGTAGAAAAGCTTTGTCCATTATTTACCTCTTGAAATACCAACAGGGCCACAATCCAAAAAAGTGAAAAATAATTCTTAAAACAAATTTTTTTAATTTAGTATGCATGCAGAATTAGCCAACACATGCACACATAATCTACTAATTTTAATATTATGGTATCCACAATTTGATCTCACTTCTCTAGTATGCTTCAAAAGTTTATAGTGCTTAAATAAAATCCCCAAGTCTTAATGACAGTGGGGAAAAAAAAGGAGGAGATGGAGGAGGGGTTGGAGGAGCAGAAAACAAGGATAAAACAATTTTATTTGACTGTGTTCACCAGTTGGACTATGGACAACTTGCATACACAACAAATACATGGATATGTATTGTTTTTTATTTTAATTTTTTATTTTAAAGATGTGGGGTAGAATTCAGGGTTAAGTATCCAAATGTTCATTAAGCGGGTACCTTTGTTGATGAGGTGTACCCGCCCCCTGGCAGACTCCCACTACTGGCAATAATTCTTTTAAAATGGTACTTTTATGACTTCTGGTTTAGTTAGCCATCAAAATATTGCTCCTATGTGTCAGAAGTTGTTGTAGTCTTTGTCTGAAGCTGCTGCAAGAAGCGTGAGGTCCAGGAAGTTAAATACTTGAATAGCTGAGGCACAATGAATGAACCCAAGTAGATTTTTGTAGCTGATCAATGATTTATTAACTGAGTAAATACTGAGAAAGCCCACAGTAGCTTTAGAAAGAAGAAATCTTTAGAAAAGGAGGTTTTGGAAAGAGGCAAATAAATGAGTTAACTGTGGAACAGAGGCTTGATATTCTTAATATATAAAGAACTCTTACCAATAGCTGGGATTGACAATAGTCGATATCCACTTGGGAAGAGGGGTGCACACCTCATCAGTAAGGGTACCTGCACAATGAACATTTGTATACCTAACCCTGAATTGTGCCCCACAATTTCAAAATAAAAATTAAAAGAGAAAAAGAAAGAAGGAAAGAAAGAAGAAAGCTTTAGAAAAGTAAGTTTTAGAAAGAGGCAAATAAATGAGTTAACTGTTTGTGGGACAGAGGCTTGTTATTCTTAATATATAAAGATCTCTTATCAATAGCTGGGATTGACAGTAGTCGATATCCACCTAGGGAATGGGGGTGCACACCTCATCAATAAGGGTACCTGCACAATGAAAATTTGTATTAGTTAGTGGGGTTTTTGCAATAGTCAGTTGGAGCATATTTTTTTTTCATAACTTTTAAAAATTAGAGTAATTTGAATATATAGGGAATCAAATAGTACTAAAGGCCTGTCATAAAGAATGGTAATCCTTCAATACATCCCGTTCCCCAGAAGCAGCTACTCCTAACACTTTTAACTGTTTATTTGGTATTTACATTCATATTACTAGATAATATGCCATTATTTTTTAATTTATTAACTTTAGATATTATTTATTGTCATCTTATAACACAAAGATACATCTTTATAGCCTGGCTACATACTTTTCTCTATTCTTTCAATATAGTTACATGACTTTTTAATTTAGTCATTAATATAT
The DNA here is from genome assembly GCF_000164805.1 of Carlito syrichta. Classification (NCBI taxonomy): domain Eukaryota; kingdom Metazoa; phylum Chordata; class Mammalia; order Primates; family Tarsiidae; genus Carlito; species Carlito syrichta. The sequence continues at coordinate 401,043 of NW_007247027.1, read as the reverse complement.
ATTATTAACTTTAGAGCCATTGATTATACTCAGATGATATTTATTCTCCTATACTACTGTTTGATATTTTTTCCTTTTCCTAGAGCATGTTTTCAAGATCCAACGCACTGAAAATTACATAATTTACTTCCCTACATAATTTACTGTATTAAGATACAGTACAAGGGAAGTAAATTTTAGGAGTCCTTAAGGATCTAAACATGTCCTTTTTTCTGTCCTTGCATTTGTTTGATAGTTTGTATAGAATTTTCAGTTGAAAATTCTCTGCTGTCAGAATTGTGATGGCACTGCTCCGTTGTCTTTTACCATCCACTGTTGTTGTGACCCCCGGTTCCCTTCTCATTTTTCTTCAGTTATCCTCCAGTTATTCCCCCACCCTGCACTCCAGGGAAGCATTTTAGATGGTGACGCTGTTCCAGGAGCTGTGGCATGCCGGGAGGATGTTCATTGTGTGTCTGTGTGTGTGCGCTTCATTCATTGTGCAGGGTACTCTGTGGGTCCTTTACACTCGAAGACCCACGTCCTCTGTTATGGCGAATTTTCTTAGAGTGTTTCTTTGATCATCCTTTACCTTCCAGCTTGCAGTTTCCTCTTCCTGGATCTTCTGTTCACTGGACCTCAGGCCCCTTTTGTGGATTCTCCAGTTTACATCTCTCTTCTTTCACATTTTCTCCCTTTTCAAGTTTTTGGTTCTACGTTTTCAGAGACTTCTCAGCTTTTGCGTTTAACCCTTCTACTGAATTTCCTTTTTGACAACATGTTTTTAATTTCCAAGAGCTCTCTATTAAAATTATTTATCATAACATGCTGGTTTTGTATTTGGACGCAGTATCTTCATTGAACTCTGAGAATATTGCAATTTTTGGTTGTTCATGAACATTTTTCTGTTCCTTGCGTTATCCATTTATTTTGGTCTCTTTCATGCTGGGATTTTTTCCTTATATGTCAGATGATTCTTGGTTATTCAGATGTATTAAATTGTGAAGTGCTAAAGGTTAATTCGTAGGTCTGTGGGCATGGGTTGGAGGCTTAAATCAGTGGACTTCACTGTTTTGTGATTGGGTGACGTCAGCTTCTTTTTTTTTTTTTTTTTTACTTACCTGCAGATGTTGTTTGTGAATGTCTTTTTTCTGAAGCTAGTTTATTTCTTCTTAAAAGAATCTTCAGTTTGTTCGAAGATTAGAGAACACAGCTGCTAACGAGATTGAGAAGGGGAATTATTAGTTCAAGTATTTCTTTTTTTAGAGATACAATTCATTTTTATTTGAATTCTGTCTCATCTTTGCCTTACATTACTTTCCCAAATCTCCCCCATTCTTTCTCCAGAGAATTTACCTCTAGTTTCCTGCTTAGGGTAGGATTGCTGGGATTATTTACATTGGATGGAGGTGATTCTGTATTTAGACTTTCAGCCTGTTCTCAATGTTGTGTACCAAACTCCTCTACCATTTGTCTTACTGGGGCTTTCAGTATGTATCCTCTCCAGAGTGCCAAAGACTGAATTAGCTTTTTCTCAATGCTTCAGTGGGTTCTGTTGGCAGGTTCTACCCCTCATTTATTTCTCTCCAATTTTACTGGCCTTTTGCACAGAGTCTTTGCATCTGATATTCCCTCTGCCTAGAAAGCACTTGCTACACGTACTCATTTTTTTCTGTCTCTTCAAACAATCCCCACACCTTGAGAGCTTATATTATGTATGTAAGGGTTGTAGTGGCATTCCTGGGATTGACTGGGCTCAACTGCACATGTCTCATTTCATGATCCAGGTTACCTGTCTAGAGTATGTAGTTTTCTTTTTTGTTGTTGTTGTTGAGTTGGAGTCTCACTCTGTCGCCCAGGCTGGAGTGCAGTGGCATGCTCACAGCCACCCCAGTGTCGACTTGCTGGGCTCCAGCGATCCTTCCGCCTCAGTCTTCCAAGTAGCCAGAACTACAGTTGTGTGCCACCACGCCTGACTAATTTTTTCTTTATTGCAGAGAAGAGGCTCACCAAGTTGCCGGGGCTGATCTCAAACCCGCTCAGGCTCAGGCAATCCATTCACCTTGGCCTCCCAAAGTGCTGGGATTACAGACTGAGTCACCGAGCCTGGCCAGAGTATGTGGTTTTCATGGTAGATGGCAAAAACTCAAGGTGTTGGGGAGAGGGCCGGGCCAACCCAAAGAAGCTCATTTAAAACTTCTGTGTAGACATGACACACCCCGCATAGTCTCATATTCCATAGTTCATATTCCAAAGTGTCATGGGAAATGAGATGAGGCCAACAGGAGATAAATACTTGTGAGCAGATAATTCAATCTACTACATTCCAGATACCACGTGACTCACTCCCTTACTTCCATGGAGTATTTGCTCAAATATCACCATCTTTGTGATGCCCTCTCCAGCTCTCTTCTATTTAAAATTGTACTAACCTCCCACTTCCTATTCCCCTTCCCTCACTTATTTTTGTCCATAGCACTTCATACAATCTGACATATTATCTAATTCACATATTTATTTTTTCAATTGACTGTCCTCCCAACTAGAATATTTGTGAGATCATGAAGGCAGAAATTTTGTTACATTTATTGCTGTTCACTCAGTATCTAAAACAGTGCCTCACACTCAGAAAAAATGCTAAAAAAAAAAAATCTGAATATCCCTTCCTTACTTTGGAACCTCATCTTTATAAATCTTTTACCACATTTCAGGCTGATTTCCATTGTTTGACAGCTGGTTGGAATCACTCATGCACTGGAGTATTCCATTTTCTTTGACTTTGTGATTTATATCTTTGCTGTTATTTAAAGGGTCTGGGGATGGAGAGGAGCAAATACTTTTTCTCAAATTAGCCATTTTTAACTGGAAATCTGACTTCTTAAATATTTATTAAATAAGGAAAGACTCTTGACTTAATATTTTATACAAATTAACTACCAAATACAGATTTGATTGGGATTTAAAAAAAAATAAAAGCTCGTAGAGTTAGGTCCTCTATAAATGTTGGAATAAATAAATTTTAGCATAGTAACTATTACAAGATCTGTTTTGGTTGCTGATGTCACTCTCTGTGCGTAGGTGATTCTTGTTTGTCCTTCTTTTAAAAAAATAACATAGTAGTCAACCTACTTGAAAGTGAATGAGTTCTTGTGCACATGTGCGTGAAGAGGCCTATGTAGGATCAAAAGCGTTTTCTAGACTGAATACTTATGACATGTGTAATTTGTATTCAAAGGACTGTTTGCTGTATTTGGCATGGCTTCTAATCTTATAAATGCAAAAGGCAACTGCACTTCTCATAGCTGTGTGCCAGCCTGGTCTGTCAACTACAATTACTTGCCGTCAGTTATTTATCATTGTCTTAGCTTGTGTTGCAGAGTATTGTTCCTGCATGGGTTTCTGCCCTGGCTTGTCATCTCCCCGGGCCGGTCACTGTCCTACAGATCCTTAGGTATCATGATGCTGTCTATGCTTGTTGTCCAGCTCAGCATGGTGATGTTATGAGGGTGATCTCACTCCTGTTTTCCATATGTAAGATTGATGAAATGTGTTTTCAGTTTTTTATGACATCGCAGTACTTATTTGTTGACAAACATATCAAGACCCTCAGGGAGTTATAAGCTTATACCAATATCATCAGTATTAATGAAAACACTTTGAGACTTCTCCTGTGGAATTACCTTTCGAGTCAGCTTACTTGCCAGCCACATTAAAATGGTCTTCTTATTATGTAGTCTTATTTCTAATTAGGCAGTGTTAATGTAGTATGAATATCTGATGCCTTAGCATTTTAAAACTTCAAATAATGTGCTTATATCCCAAAATAAATTCCATTCTACAAAGATGAAAATCTATGTCACACCTGAAATGATGTGATACAGATTTCAGAACTGCCAGGTAGCATTCCAAAGTGCTTATTTTAAAAGGAAAATACTTATTTAATGTCTACATTATTACATGTTTGTTTTTTTAAAAGTCTGTTTACCTTATTGCTGTAACTCTAGTGCGTTCTCTGCTTTTCTTTGTAAACCCCAATGCATGCCATTATCACTGACTATCCATAAATCATTCCTTTGTGGACATTGTCATCATGTGCTTACTGAAACATGCCTTACAGAACAAGGTGGAAAGAGACAGGTTTCAGGTTTCTTTTTATCAGACCGAAGCATTAATTTTCCCTAAAAAAAGGTAGATGTTGAATATGAAATAAACTTAAAATATGATGCCTCACATAGTAAAATCCCAGAATGTTAGTAGTAGAAGAGACCTAAGATGGTTGCTAATGAAGATAAATGAAGCCATTCTTGTTTAGAAAGGGGCAGGTGTCTTTAAGACCTCAGCCAGAGAGAGTCCAAGAAACATGCTGAGCATTGAGAGCATGTTGCTTAATAGTCAGTCAGTGTTTGCTTTACTTTAGCCCTAAGCATGTGACCCCCAAACTATGTTGATAACCTGTAAGACCCTTTGATTGTTTTGTTGTTGTTGTTGTTCGTTGGTGTTTTTTTGAGTTGGAGTCTTATTCTGTCGCCCAGGCTGGAGTACAGTGGCGCACACTGAAGACCACCCCAGCATTGACCCACTGGGCTCTGGCGATCCTCCCGCCTCAGCCTTCCAAGTAGCCAGAACTACAGGCGTGTGCTACCACACCCAGCTGATTTTTTGATTTATTGTAGAGATTGAGGTCTCGCCAAGTTGCCCGGGCTGGTTTTGAATGCATGGGCTCAGGCAGTTCACTGGCCTTGGCCTCCCAAAGTGCTGGGATTACAAGCTTGAGTCACTGTGATGGGCCGGTTTTGTTGTTGTTGTTCTTTAGATACCTGCTACTTTTGAAATGTTTTTACTATTTAGAGATAATGTGGTGTGGCTGAGAGTGTGTATTTGGGGAGTTTGTCTTTACCTTATCCTCATCTATAAAATAGGTGTAGTAACATCTAAATAACAGAGTTAAGGAATAATAATAATAAATAACATATGAAAAGATTCAAGTACCAATCTGGCACATGGTCAGTACTTAAAAAAAAGTTACACTATTTCTCTCTGCCTTATTTATTATTTGATAAGATTTGTCTGGTATGTGTGTTATAATTTATGCATCTTGATCTTACATGCTGTGTCAAGATGAAAAATAATCCAAAGCTGAATGCCTGATCTCAAATATTTTACATTCTGGTTTGAATAGAACATGAGTACATGTACTCCAAGTATATTTATTAGGAGTTCATTGTCCATTGGACTATTTGATATTGTGCATAAAAGATGAAAGTGAAAGAATGATTGGGTTTTAAGGAGTCTGGAGAAGTTGAATTTGGATACCAAAACATTCCAAGGAAGAGCTCTAAGACGTCTTTTCTAGCTTCCTCGGCCATATTTGATAGTACTTCATTTGTTAGTTCGATGGTTCTTTGTGCTTTAAAGGTCACTGGCCTTTATTATCTGGATGGTAGTGAACATAGGCATGTAAGGTTATCTATGTTTAATCTGGATTGGCAAATACAGGGAACATCTATATCTGTCATATTCATGATCCATGAAGCCTCTTTTGAAGTCAGGTTACATACTGCAAAAAAAAAGTAGAGCTCTAAAGTAGGTCACAGTCCTAAGAGAGACACTGGAATCAACATCTGAGATTGAAAAGCTATTCTCCATTCGTATTAAGTTTTTAGGTTATCACTAAGAAAAAGAGCACACTAAAATTAGATGAAATAAAAGGAGCCTGAGTTATTCAAAATTTAAAGACTATAGAATGAACGCTGAAATTTTTCTTTTGTCTTTTTTCTTCCATCATTATGTCTAAAAATTGAAGTTAGTCTAAATAACATTAAGACTCATGATCTCTGAGAATTAATCAGTTTTCCTTTTAGTTTTTCTTTCTAGTCCAAGTGCTTGTGCCTTTGTGCCTTTTTTCTCTTGTTAGAAACTCATTGCCAAGTGTTTTTAAGAATCAGTACTGTGGAGTTTTATATTTCAGAAAAGAATCAACCCCTCAGTTTGATTTTTTAGGGGTCATTCTTTCATAGGCAATCACATCAACTTTTTCTATGAATCAATGTATAAGCATTGGGTTTTCTTAACTTAGTCTTGTCCAGGAAGCTGTTGAAACATAAAGTTAAAAGAGAATGTTTTTCCACAGAAGGGAGAACACAGTAAATTACCAGTATGTATTTCCGTGGGAGAAGTTTTAGAAGTAGAGGTTTATAAATTTTCAATTTGGGGAAGGAGACTTTTTGCAAAAGATTTAATAAAGTACCTGGGAGACTTCCACTTTTGAAAAATAAGACTTACCAACACAATTTTTCAAATGTTTTCTGTATAATTATTGTCTTTCTTTGGCAAATTATGGCAAAGGGAGAGAAATATATCTTGGAAGTGTAATGCCTTACTGTTAATATCTGTATGTCATATTCTTATATAATGTTCACTAATTATTTCAGGTACTTAAATTATGAATATACTTGTGCCGTAAATTCCAGTTTGGTCTTAGCGAATTGTGCTTTCATGTGTCCTGGAGAAGATAGTATCTGTCTCCTGTAGGGTTCATACTCAGACCGTTGCATCCAATTTCCTGGGTTGGAATCCTGAGTCTGTTATTAAATAGCTGGGTGGTCTAAAGAGATTTAACCCCAATAAGCCTCAGTTTTCTCTGTGTAGAATAGGGGTTATTAGTACTACTTACCTTGTTTAGCTATTAGGAGTTTGAGATATCATGTATATTCTTGACAATGCCTGGCTCACAATAAGTGCTCCATACATGTTAGCCATCATTATTGTTGCTGTTGAGGCTGATGGTCTTTGAAAGGTTTGAAAAATAAAATACTTGCATGTTTTCAGTTACAAATATTTTGTAGGGTAAGGTCTATGAACCTTGGTTTCAGATACTCAAAAGGAATGGTTCTTTCATTTGGGTATTTGCAAAGTTCTACTTGTATAGCTTTCTTTAAAGTACCTATTCCTGTAAGAATTTGCTCCATTGTGATCATGGTGGTATAAATCTCATTTGGTCATTATTTGAGCACCAATAATAAGATAGTCATAGATTAGGCATAACTACCCAAATGACCTGCTGCCAACAACTATTGAAAGACCATTTTGTAATAGTTACCACTGTCGTTGTTATTTGAGTTTCATGAAATCTATGAAGTATTTTACTTTTCTTTATACCTGTTCAGTATGCTTTACTTTCAGATGTCACAGAATTGAGTAATAAATGATGTAATGGGGTCCCCTTCTTCTGATACATTGTATATTAGTATATTCTGATATAGTATGTAATGACATACTGTGTACTAATCAGTATACAATTAACTGTCAGATTTTGTGCAGTTGAGTAACAAAGATTTTGTGCAGCTAAATAAGAAATGATGAAATGGGGTCCTTTCTTCTTTTCATTGAATCAAAGTGACAGCCTAACTTAGACTTTCAATTAAGCTTTCCAGCTTCCTACCTGTGTTCTTGTATTGGTTTCTTAGGTAGGAACATTTTCTCTGCATGGACAGAAACAGTTGATAAACTCAGCTCCAACAGAGAAATAAATTACATGCCAGCTATAATGAGACATCAACATCCAGTAAATTTTCTTTTGCTTGTAAAAATGTGGCAGTATGAAGTAAGAGTCAATAATTATTTATTGTTAATTCCCTAATGTTGGCTTCTGATGCACATGTAAATTGTGATGTGACTAAATTGAACAGAATTATCAGTTATTTAACATACTCACTCTAATGCACATGGATGAAAATGACTGTGATAATCTAGCAGGGCTCCTTTGTGTTTTAGTGAAGCATGGAGGTACCCATCCTGCAGTCTAGTACAAATGTATCTTTCCCTGATTTTAATGAAAATTACCTCTTCTGACAGCCTAAGACTCAGATAGCCACCATATCCTCAGATGTGTTTAACTTCACTTCAGTGATGCCACCTTTTTTTGTTTATAATTCCTAGGTATAGATTCTTGTGGGAGTTCCAAGATTTTTTGAGCTGTCTTGGCATCCTTAACAAAAATAATATAATACTTACCATATAATGCTTGCTTTGTTTTGTGATATTTCTTCACTGTCGACTGCCTTTCTTGCACATTTATTTGATGCTCAAGTGATAATATGCAAACCATACTTTTAAATAATTACTTCCCTGTTTTCTAAGTTATCTTGAGGAAAATATTTCACAGAGTTTTATTTTCACATATATAATTTATTCCAATAATTTTGTCAAAAGTATTGAATATCTCACTTGAACAAATTCCATATCTGTAAATAAGAATGATAGAATTAAATAATTGAGGGGATGGAAAATAAAAAATTTAGAGTCTATTGTTTGTAATTCAGCTCTAAGATTATGTCTGAACCCAAACCAGAACACAGACATTTGAAACAAAACTACAGATCTACCAGTTAAGATCTTAGATGTGTTTTTAGCAAATCCTGTAAGATTTAAAAAAAAAAAAAAAAGTATCCTAACCATCTTTTAGTCTCCAGTTTATTGCACCACGATAGTCCAGTTCATCCAATGGGTTATTTTTCCTTCTTCTAATGAAAAAAGGTAAAATTAATCTAGTCTATTGCTTTATCAGTCACTATGTTGCTTGGAAAACAATACAAGTATCCTTTTTCTTCTCCGTCAATAAGGCATCCCATGCAGGCCTTTTTTGATCCAATCCTCTCCAGGCTTCTCTACTCTGAAGTCAAACGCCCTCTCTTCAGCTAGTCCCTTCCCAATGTGATTATGTCATGTCCCACTTGCCTAAAAGATTTTTCACTATAATCCTCAATTTTGAAATCCTCTTTATCCTTTAAGGATTAATCTTAAGGATTGATTAATTTTCTGGTTATTCCAGTTCTCATTGATAATCCTATGCTGTTAAGTTCTTTACACATATTGTTTGTACCATCAACTTAGCATTTAATTATGTTATAAATGATGTGAATCTTAAAATCAATGACATTTCTGTTTGTTCTTACCACTAGGAAGTTCAGGACTGAGTTATTGGAAAGTCTGGTGAATATAGAGAATCTTCCACATGTAGTTTGGTGTGTCAGTATTCCCTATGGCATCGTCTTAACTATAATGCTTCTGTTTTGCAACAATTTCTTCTCATGTTTTAATCTTATTATATATTTTGTTTTCTTGCAAGCCATCTCAAATCCTTTTTAGGAGGGGCAGTCTTCCATGGGCCCTGGGAGCACACCCTTGCTGGCTTGCCAAAAATGTTAGGTCCTGGCTTATTTTCCCCAGGGCATTTCTTAGGGTTGTGTTTGTGGCAGTCAGGAAGCCTTGAGATGAGGTGCTAACCAAGAGCAGACTTGTTACTGCTTACTGTCAAACAGAGGATTCCCTAAACTCAGTGGTCCTCAACTGTGACAGTCACATTCTGTGCACAGCATCCATTTGGGCCTACGAGACTTGGGGACCAAGGGGACCAACATAGGATACTCATGCTATTTGCTGTGCCACGCCATGAATTCTTTCCCCTGACCTAGGAATCTCGTGTCTCCTGTCAGCATTCATGACAGCAACATGCTCACTTATAGGTTAATTAGGATAAAATCAACTCCTATACTAAATAATCTCTTATGGAAAGATAGGAATGATCCCATAAATTAATATAAATAAATATGTTTTGAGCCGTTTAAGTCAACCCACTGTGCAGACCACTGTCCTGCACATGTAATTAAATGTAAGTATATGCTTATTATGCTTTGAAGAGCTTACTTTTTGTAGAACCATGGCAGCTATAACAATAATTAAATGGGTAATTTCTTGGAATTATGTTGAGAGACTTAAGATAATAAAATTGGTTGAATTTTTCTGCTTCAACTACAAAGATTAATAGAGAATATGTTTCACTTCAACTTTCCTCTTGGGAGATTTCTGAAGAGAACTCTAGTATAAAATTCAGGGTTTTCTTTCTTTATCTACCTTAGTCTGTGTTCTCTCTCCTTTCTTCCTTTTCGATGCTTTCTTTTTTTGTTTGTTTGTTTTTTGGTTTTGATTTTTATTCCCACTGTAACTTTGAGAATATAGCATTTCTAAATGTGGAAAAAGGCAGTGACATATTTTAAAACAGTTTAGGTTAAAAAAACCTCCAGCCTTAAAAATATCAAATGAAAGTATGAACATAGAAATAAATGATATATGGCCCCTGACATACTGGATAGAAAAAAATTAGTATTTATTGATCAGCTAGCAAGTGCTTGATTATTTTAAGGTGCTTTTCATGTATTATACTACTAAATCTCCAAATAATCTAATAATTAAATATTATTGGAAGAATAAACTAAACTATTTGAAAATGAAACTTAATAGGTCTAGGTAACTAGTGCAAGTTCATATTGTAAGTTGCAAAAGAAGATTCCAACCCAGATAGATCAGCTATTACCACCAAAGTGCTTAACCATTAACTCTCATCTCCTGTGATAGTTAAAGTAAAGGAAGACATGAAAAAGGCTGCTGTGTGTTCACCAGAACCTATTCTTCCTGGGCAAAACTGCGTTTTCCAGCCCCCCTCTCCTCGACCAGCCACCTTGCTATATGGACATACGGTTGGTTCTCTACCATAGGATGTGAACAGAAGTGACATACCAGGGGAAAGTACTCCTACCAGGCCCAAAGTGCACCTTCCCCATGGTCTCTTTTCTATTTAGTTGCTAAAAGCAAAGAACTTCCGGCATCATAGAAGATGACAGTCACAAGGGAGGAGTGTGGGCCTGAGTTACCACATGAAATATCATCCCTCTGAACACTAGCATTGGATTAATGAAAGAGAATGAAAAAGAAAAACTTTCTTATGTTACGTCACTAGTATTTCAGGGTTTATCTGTTATAGCAGCTTGTACTGCCTTACTAATACAGATGGGTGTGATTAAATGTCTCTGCTAAGAGCATTGGAAGATTTTGAATATTTGATGAAATCTTGATGGCATTATTTTTGAGACTTCTGAAAGATGTTTTTATTACCTTGAATATATGAAAGAGCAAGTATCACAATTGCCTTTATAAAAAGAAAACCACTGAAAATATGAGCATATTGGGAGTGATGTCAAGATAGTAGAAACGTGGTCCTTGAATAACCTCTGTTTAATCAGAGCAAGTGATTTAATCCCTGTGAACCCCACTTTCTTAGTATATAAAATCAAACAACCTAACCTCTTTAGGGTTGCAATAAAACTGCTAGGACTACACTAAGAGTGTACAGAAGCATAGTGGTTTGTATACTCCTTGAGAACAGAAATAGTGTCCAGTTTATCTGTGTGTCTGTACTAGCACTGTTGGAGCAAATAAGAAGTGTCAATAAATAAAGAGTGAATTTCTGGTGGACTACAACATGATATCTTTTGGAAAAGATTTTGGCATTTGGGGTAAAAAGCCATAAGCGTGTTTATTCGAGTTGACTCTCTGTATTAACATTTAGGATTATTTATGAATAATCCAAGGGAAAGAAGCAGCAAGATAGAATAGGGTCACAGAAGCCTTATTTCAACCTTTAGAAACAGTGGCAGTATCTAACTGCAGTGATGTGATTTGGTACAGTATAGGAGACTTACTAACTGTAAGGTCTTCCTGCTGTTAAAAGGCTAGTAACAAATACCATATCTGTACCATGAAAGTGTATACTAGAAAACTATCAGAAACATAGCTGTGTCTTTACTAAAAGTATAGGAAAATTGAGCATATACTCTGTAAAGAATTAGAAGGAAATACACATATAGAAAATTGAAAACAGTTTGATATAATTATGGAATTTTTTTTCCTTTCATTTTGATTTGCAGGGCAAGATGGGAAAAGAGACTGGAAGAGAACGTAGGCTAGCTATTTAAAGATCTTGAATGGAAATAAAAAAACCTTTGGGTTTCATTTGTAGATTTTTAAAATAGATCTGGGATTAGATCTGGCTTTTAGAAAGATAATTTGTAGTTAGGGAATCTAGTAATAGGGAGATGGATTAGAAGATTATTGCAATAATTCAGGTGACAGATGTGTATTAACCATGTCATTTATGTTCTATATTCTGATGCTGTGACATCTGAAGTCTTGATACCCTGGAGGGACTGTCCTCCCAGTGTTAACCAGTGATAATTATCAACTTGTCCGTGAGTGTACTTTTCAAATACAAACCAACCAATCCAGGGCCACATCCCAACCATCTTTGTTGGGCTTTGACATTCTGGTCCATTATTCTTCTGTCCTGGGAACCCCAGGGCCAAATACCAGACAGCTCCTATGCCCCAGAGCACAGAGCACACTGCAGGTATTTAAATTAGCCAGTCCTAACCCTGTTTCTTCCCATGGTAACCAAAATAAAGACTTTTGCTTGCACTTCCCCCTCTTCTCTGCCTCCCAGCCCACCCTGGTGCTGTCCATATGGCCCTGTGTGGTATGGCATATGCCCTTCTCTTAGGGGCTGTGAGTAACAAACTAAATTTTCAGTGGTAGTCCTCTTCTGTTCTGCTGGCTGTACTGTACCTCAGATTTTACACCAACCCACTGTATTTTAAAACTAAATGTTGTGATTCTAAATGACAGCAGTGAATGTAAGAGTGAAGAAGAATATTGAAAGATGTTTAGGAGTCAGAATTACAGGTTTTTGATGGTGATCGGATGTGAAGAATAAGGAAATAGAAGGAACAGATGATTGCTGATAGATTTCTAGCTTGACATTATTAACTATGAGAAATAATAGACTAGGAAGAAGAGGTTTCAAGGGGGAAAGATAATGAATTTGGTCTGGAACTCATAGACTTTAGATGCCTAAAAAAATCCATGTAGAAATATCTAGTAGGCAGTTATGAAGATGTGTCCTGAGCAGTGGTTTTGACACTTTTATGATCATGACACACAGTAGCAAATATATTTTACATCTGATCCTATACAAAGATGTGATTTCATATTTCACAGAGCAATGCCCCTTTCTTTGGGTGATGTACTCATATCGTTTTTGTCTGTGCCATTCATTTTATTTTGTTTCATTTTTTAATGTGCGTTGTAAGCCACTAAATTGAATTCATGAACTACTAAAAGGTCACAAGCCACTCTTGGGAAAATACTGGTCTGGAGCATTAAAAAACTCAGACTTGAAGAGATTAAATATACTGATGTTAGTTGACGCTATGGGACATTTTCTAAGGGCATCCCTAAGATGAGGAGCAAGAAAGTTTCCTAGATTAGAGCTCCATAGAATACCAAACTTTTTTTAAAAAATGAAAGCAAATACAGGTAGGGGACACTGAAAAGAAAGTGAAAAAGAATGGTAAATCTTAATAGTAGTGAAAGGAGAACATTGCAGAGAGGGATTCATCAACAATGTCAAATGCCAGTAATGCAAAATAATATGAAGAGTAGTAAAACTGGATTTGTCTTTGAAGATGGCACTAATGGTAAGTGAGAAAGCCATTTCAACCGTGTTCTGGTGGAAGTTGGTTGCATTGGGTGGGGAAAATGAATGGAAGGTGAGGAAAGTGAGGCAAAGAAGTTAGACTTCTTTTTCAGAAAGTTTGAGCTTAAGGGGAAAATATGTAAATGTGAGTAACTAACAGGGGCAGAGAAGGAATCCAAGTGAAATGTTTGAAACAGCATGGTATGTCAGGGATATATGTTAAAAGACTGAATAAATGTTTGCTGAATAAATGTTTGCTGAATATTTAGTTAATTTGAGAAGAAACAGATGAGAGTGACCATAATTGGAACAAAAAAAATTACAACCATTTCAATTATTAAGCTTAGACATGGACAACTTAGAAACTAATAGCAAGGGTCATATAATAGCTATGAACCTTGATTTAGAAAGATGAATAGTCTGGTAAACTTATATATAAATGCACATATACGCATATCTAAAGACATGTTATTAATAGTTAATATATATGATACTTCTTAGATGTACCTTAGTCTGGAGAGACTTAATAAATATAAACCTTGTTAAGCATAAGGATGAGGTTTAATGTAGCAAGAGTAGACTTTCTGAAATACATATTTTATTGCATATTTTGGATGATTTAGAATCAGTCACCTAGGAGAAATGGAATGAATTACTACTGCAAGTTATTTACAATTCTATGAGTTAGTGGTATTCTTATCTGTTCTACAGGAAAAGTCTAATCTAACACTGGTTTAAAAGGTTTGAGCAGAACCTGCTGCATAAACTTCTCACATTTTAAACAAAAAAATTTTGTGATTTCACACACACCTCTAATTTTGTAATGATCACACTTGCACCTATATTAATCTCCAATTTAAAGTCATCCTGTGGTTATACTAGAGCAGAAGGTTTAATGTTGACTCAAGGAGAACAGCATGTCGATGCAAAAGCCTTAACATGGGGTTATTCATTGAAATACACTGTTGGTCAACTGGATCCAGGCATAGACTTGACTAAAAACTCCTGGCTGATTTGTTGTGGGAGAATGGAATAGTGACGCAGTGTGAACTGGTGAACATGGCATTGGATTGTGAGTCAGGAGCTATTAATTCCATATAACCTCAAGCAAATCAATCTCATCTTTAAATTAAACTGAAAATAACTCTGCTTTGTGTCTCACAGACGTGTGATTACTATCCGGTGAGATAATGAGTGTGGAAAGACTTTAATAAGATTAAAAAATCTTATAAATTGATAGTATAGTATTGTGGTTGTCATGATTAGCTCTTTTTAAAGTACTACTCTCAGATTGGCTGAAAACAGCAAGTTCTAGAGTACCTTATTTCACCCCTTGCCTAAATCCCAGTATTACTATTACAACTCTTTTATTAGTTCCCTACCTCACAGCCAAGTAGTCTTTTTATTAGTATTCTTTTACAAAGTTATGATAAGTGTTTTTAGAGGTGGTTGTACTTTCCCTATTATGTATTAGTCACGTTTACAGGACCCTTTGAACACTACTTCATAGAGTCTGTGATGTGTAGGTAGATAAAAAATGTTATGCAGGATTAATGTATATCACAGGAAGAAAAACTGGAAAGCAAGTAATTCATGTTTTCTCTGGGTTTGTCCTCTTTGGAGTGAGAAGAATGAGTGCATTTAACGTGAGAAAAAAAATTCAAGACAGGCAACTCCTATTGTATTTTAAAATATGAGGCAAGTAGGTATTAACTGATGTTTAGGTTTTTAAAAGAAAACCTAACAAGAAAACAAGGGAATAAAAATTCTGCAGCTTTAAAGAATTTTTTTCATCGCTTGTAATATGCAGCCAGAAGCAAAGATATTTCCAAATCTTTCTAAGAATAAAGTAAAATACATAAGTTGGACAAGTTTATAGGAAGTG
This sequence comes from Carlito syrichta, assembly GCF_000164805.1. NCBI lineage: Eukaryota > Metazoa > Chordata > Mammalia > Primates > Tarsiidae > Carlito > Carlito syrichta. Next base: position 385,813 of record NW_007247027.1, on the reverse strand, counting down.
CCAGAACCATAACTTAAAAATAGAGAAAAGGATTCCAAAGTACTTCATGGTAACATTGGAACTCAATAGTTTCTTCTTCCTCTTTTCTGTAGTCTCTTTATTCTGTTTAAAACTAGCAAGTTTATTATGACATATGGGACTGGTAGTCAACATAATGCAGGTCTAGGAGAAGAGAATGAAGTTTAGCCAGTTTTTGCACTTTATTTGCACACTTAAACTTAGCATTTATCTTCAGCCATTTTAAAGTATGTGATGAAAATATTCATAGTACATTGAAAATTTGAAATCCAGGTAGGACAAATTTAGCTCACGAGAGAAACCACATGTTAATCTATATGAAGACAAATACAAGTAGTTCCCTACATGTCCAGACTAGTGGCCTTCCTTGACTGGGTTCACCAATACCACTAGTAGTGGTTAAAAGGCCCCAATTTCTCTTCTTCTTGAACGTTTTCCTTCCCTTTGTTCTCATTCTTTTTTATTCTGGAACCATGGAAGCCTTCAATTCATACGCATAGGGCTTAGATTTTTTTTTTTTTAAGTGGGAGAGAGAATTTCTACTGTGTTCCTGGTCCCTGGTATCTCACAGTAATAAAAATCTTTGGGAATTTTGTCTGTGTCTGGTACACCCTGGAAATCCAAGACAATACTAGAAGGTAACTATGTTAGGCAGAATTCCAAGATGGCCCCCAAGATTCCCATTCCTTGGTGTACACATTCTGTATCAACCTGTTAGTGTGAGTGAATCTGTGAATATGATGGAATATCACTCCTATGAGTATCTTTCATTATGTGGCAAAAGGGTTTTACAAGTGCAATTAAGGTTCCTAATCAGTTGACTATGCATTAATCTAATGGAGGATTATCTTGAGTGGGCCTAACCTAATCAGGAGATCCCTTAAAAGAGATAAGCTGCCATGTTGTGAAACTCCCTATGGAGAGAGGTGGCTCCACAGCCTGTGGACCTTTCTGCAAGGAACTGAATTCTGCCAACAACTTAGATGAGTTGGAAAGGAACCTCCAATTTCTAGATTAGAACCTCAGCTCAGCTGACACCTTGATTTCAACCTTGTGAGAACCTGAATAGAGGACCAACTAACTCAGGTCTGGTCCATCCTGACCCTTAGAAACTATAATACAGTTATTGTTTTAACTGGCTAAGATTAAAGGATAATTTGTTACTTAGCAATAGAAAACTAACATAGCAACATGGAATAAAATTAAAAACTACATAAAACCCCAAATCTATTCAGAAAATAACTGGTAATAGCTATCAGTTAATTTAGTTACTGCTGTGTCCTGGACATCATACTAGGAAATTTCTCTAATTCTCACTGCAAGTTTTATGAGAAAACTAAGACTCAGTAAAATTTTGGACCTTATCCAACTTCCTTCCCAGTTCCCCCATTCCGCTGTCCTGTGTGGTAGCCACTAGCCATGTGTGACAGTTGAGCACTTGAAATGTGGCCAGGCTGAGCTGAGATGAATTGTAGTGGGAAATAGCCGCTGCATTTTAAAGCTTTAGTTCCCAAAAAAGAGTGTAAAATATATCATTTATTTGTATGTATTGATTCCTTACTGAAATGATATTTTAGATATATTAGACAAAATAAACTGCATTATGTAAATTAACTTCACCTGCTTTTTAAAACTTTTTAAATGCGGTTATTAAAAAATTAAGATTACATAAATGGTTCAGATATGTTTCTGTTGGACAGAGGAGCCTTTGAAAAATAAGAGAAAATGAAGGTTTCATTCCACTATCCAGAAATGACCATTGTTCATAGTTTTGTGTACTTTCTTTCTATTATTTCTAAGGTACAAATTTTTCTATCCCTCCACAGTTTTTTTCAATATGTCAAGAAACATTCGTAGGGACAAGAGAAAGAAACTCCAGGAGAGCTTAAAATGGTTGCCTGAGATGTTTCATTTATTAATTGAAGGAGCTGAAATTCAATGCTGTGTCTTTCTGACTCCAAATCTATTTGCTTCAAAAACCTGTGTTCTTTCTGCTGTGCCACCACACCTCTCCTGAAAAAGTTTTACAAGAAAAATTATCACAGTATTACATTATAGAAGCTATTAAACAAAAAGAAAACTCATCAGGGCCTGAAGCTGTACATTTTTTATAAATAGCTTTATTTGGGGAAATTTCTATATTTAGAAATTTCTAAGTCGTCACCAATGTTTGACTATAAACTTTTTTTCCAGAATATATTTAAGAGATATGGGTGGGTAATGGATGCTGGATATAGTTGATGTTGGCTGTTAATATTAGCAAATATTACTAATTATGTGTAGAATTGAGCAAATAACTGCTTTAGAGATAATTATTTTAAAATAAAGTTTACAAGGAAAATAAATGAAAGGAACACAGATAGAAAAGAAGGAACTAAAACCATCCTTGCTTACAAACTACATGATCTTGTCTATAGAAAATCCTAAGAAATTGTTTAAAAAATTTCTAGAACTAACAGGAATTGAGCAAGGTCACAAGATACATGACCAATATTTTTAAAAATTGTATTTCTATATTCTAGCAACCAACAATATAAAAACAAAATTAAGAAAACAATCACTGATAAATCTAGTCCTTGGACTTTTCATATTCACCACAGGAAAATATAATTCTTCGATGTCTAGATAATCCCATAGCTGTGTATGTATTTGGGGTGTTTTGCTTCCCCTGTAAAGATTTCCTATTTCTTTGGTTTTAAAATATATTTGACTAAGTTTGAGTACTTATTTCTGAGTCTTACTGCAAGTGTCTTGTTTCACATACCAGATTTTTCAAAAAGCAAATACAAAGAAAAGTTGTGCATTAAATTATTCTTGCTAAGTGTGTGAGCTGGCACGACAGTTTGCTACTGCTTTTATTGCACAACAGATGTTGGCATTTCAAAATAAACATAAACTTTTTTTTCCCTAGAAGTGAATTTCCTTCTTTATGAATCAATTTGGACAGGTTAGTATAGGCTTGTATCTTCTAGAGAGAGGGTGACTTATTATTTTTGAAACAAAATGACTTAAAAGAAAAATAATTATAGTACTATATGAAATTCATACACCAGCTCGCTCTTTCTCTCATGGGCCATAATTCTAATTATTTTTTCTAATGGTAATTGATAACCAGGTGAATTCCCTTGCTGTTGCAGCTTCATAGATTTTTTTTTTTTCTCTCAGCTTTCTTGGGAATAATAGAAAATCTTCAAGTTCAAATATATGTCAGGGTGACGTGCTTCATCTGTACATAAATAATTACTTTGTCCAGAAACCTGTTTATGGTGGCTTTCATTTTTTATTTCAGATTTGCATCAGAAAGGTAATGACAGTTCATTAGCACTTGAAGTATCTAAAACTTAGAAAATATATTTCACAACTCAAGGTTAAATGGGTCATCATCAGTTATGAAAGGAAGTATCGTGCACTCTGTAGAATGTTTCACATTTTTCAAAGTGTTATCTCTTGCAGGGAAATACAAGTCACCATTCTTCTTCAGAGAAGTGACCTGATGATAGGAAGATCTAGCCTGTCTTCTCTTTTAATATATGTATAAAGAATTGGCTATGCAGATTTTTCCTGAGGGAAAGTTTCCCACTGACTTTAGTAGTTATCTTTGGTATTAAAACATTAGATGAAAAGGATTGTACAGTTATAAATTATCATGCTTTGTATGTGCTTTTGCAACAATACTTTTTCATACTGCTATATTTGCATGTAGAGTTTTAATTAAGAGATAACTGTCGCCACAGGTTGGCTGCAGAAGGCTGCAGTCTCCAGCAGAGAGATAAATGCCAGTGCCAAGTCATACAGGTTGGGTAGCAAATGGGGAGTCGGTAATATAAAATGGGCTTGAAATTAAAAGCATAAGAGTCATTTCTTTCTAATTTAATGAAAATATAAACATATTTTAAATGTTTTCACTTACTCTAAATAAATTCCTATTCCTTTCAAAGCCTTTTAAGAGTGTCCTAACTGTTGCTGTCTCAGTTGGAGTATTTTTAAATTTTACTACATGGTTCGTTTTTCCAAACTGTCTAATAATTTTTAACCAGGAAAGTTATAGTCAATGATGATTCCATTTTTTTCCTTATTTTTCTCTGGTTAATAAGAATCAGAATTCTCCTTCTATGTTCACGTGAATTTTTCTTACAAAATGACCTAGATCAAAGAGAAACAGTCTTCATTTGTCCTCTAGAAAAACCAATCAGAAAAGAGATGCAGCCGGGTTCGGTGGCTCAGCCTGTAATCCCACGCCTTTGGGAGGCTGAGGTGAGTGGATTGCCTGATCCCGCGGGTTCGAGACCCGCCTGGGAAACTTGGCAAGACCTCATCTCTACAGTAAATCAAAAACAAACCGGGCGTGGTAGCGCGTGCCTGTAGTTCCAGTTACTTGGAAGGCTGAGGCGGAAGGATCGCCGCAGACCAGCAAGTCGAGGCTGCGGTGGCCGGGAGTGGCCACTGCACTCCAGTCTGGGTGACAGAGTGAGACTCCAACTCAAAAAAAAGAAAAGAGATGCATGTGAAGTTCTAACTTAGTCTAGCTATTTAAAACTAGTGGCTAGGAATATTTTATACAGGAGAGAAAAATGAAAAATCATTTTGTTTTATTTATTCATTGAGTCTACTGTCCCGTTTTATTTTTTATAGGGTTTTTTGTATTTTTTATTGATATAATGGTGTGTATTTTTGAGATACACGTGATATTTTGATACCTGTATACAATGCATAATGATCAGCTCAGGGTGACTGAGATATCCATCCCTCACACATTTATGTTTTGTTTGCATTGGAACATTACAGTTTTTCTCTTCTGGCTATTTTGAAATATGTGATAAATTATTAACTCCAATTTTCCTTCTGTACTACTAAATATAACAACTTACTCCTCCTATCTGACTATATTTTTGAACCCATTAACCAACTTCTCTTTCATTCTTTCTAGCCTCCCAGACTATAGTAATCATCATTCTACTCTCTTCCTTCATGAGATCCACTGTTTTAACTTCCACCTATGAGTGTGAACATGAGATATTTGCCTTTCTATGCCTGGCTTATTTCACTTAACATAATGACCTCCAGTTTCATCTGTGTTTTGGGGGAGAAAAAAGGAAGAAAAAAAGAATTTTTGTTTTTGGCTGAATAATATTCCATTGTGTATATATACCACATTTTCTTCAACCATTCATTCATTAATGAACCCTTAGGTTGATTCTGTAGCTTGGCTATTGTGAATAGTGCTGCAGTTAACATGGGGTGCAGATATATCTTATATTTATTTTCTTTCTTTTGTATATATACCCAGCAGTGAGATTGCTGGATCATATGGTAGTTCTATTTTTACTTTTTTTAGGAACCTCCATACTGTTTTCCATAATGGCTGTTTACATTTCTACCAACACAGCATATGAGGGTTCCCCTTTCTCTGTATCCTCATCAGCCTTTGTTGTTTTTTGTCTTTTTGACAATAGCTATTCCAACTGGGGTGAGATAATATCTCATTGTGGCTTTGGTTTGCATTTCCTTGATGATTGGTGGTGGTGAACATTTTTTTCCTATGCCTGTTGACCATTTGTATGTCTTCTTTTGAGAAATGTCTATTCAGGTCTTTGCCCATTTAAAAATTGGATTATTATTTTTTTGCTATTGAGTATGTAAATCCTAAGTAAAACTTAATAGTATTTCTAATCTCAATCCAGACCCAGTCTGTATACCAAAGGGAGAATGCTCTCACTCCAAGGCTGTAATTGATCTGGACTTGCTATTTCTCCTTTCTGTTTTCACCCTGTCAGTTAAATAATTATTTCTGCCTTGTCCTCAGTTCTCTTAGCCAATAATAACCTTTCTGGAACAGGTAGGGTTCCTTTATGCATAATGCAACAGAAAGGAGCAACCTCCCATTCCCTGTTCTCATAATAAATTAATGGGCATGGAGAAAAACATATAATTGCCATGCAGTAGTGTAACATAATATAACATAACATAGCATAATTTAACAATGTAAATCTTCCTCTCTCCACTGAAGTTTCAGTAATTTTGGCAAATTTTGTTCCAGAAAAAGACTTGGACAATTTGAAACTGTATTAGTAACAGTATAGATTCTGATTTTGGGGGGGAGGAAGTCAAAGTCTCACTCTGTCACCAAGCCTGGAGGTAGTGGCACACCCACAGCCACCACAGCCTTGACCTGCTGAACTCAGGCAATCCTTCTGCCTCAGCCTTCCAAGTAGCTGGAACTACAGGTGCACACCACCACACCTGGCTAATTTTAAAAATTTATTCTAGAGAAGTCTCTCCAAGTTGCCTAGGGCTGGTCAGATTCTGGTGTCTTTTATGATTGTCTTTGTTTCTCTGTTGAAAACTTTCTGTAGATATCACTTACAGTATACCGAACTGAAAGGGGCAAGATTTGAGCCAACCTTTTTACTTTCTTTATTAAAAAATAATTCTGGCAATGAGTGACAAATTGGGTAATTGGTGAGAAAAGAAACAAGGCATTTGACTGTCTTTTATCACATCATGTAAATATTCTATAGTGTGGTTACTTTCCTCATATGTATTATAACATACTCTAGGGAAACATAACCAGTTTAGAGGGAAGAATTTTCCATAGGAAAAAAAGGAGCTAGGAAACCTAGAAGTCTAACTGTTCCTGTGTCCCTTCCATATCCTTCCTTCCCATTACATGTATTATCTATCACTTTCCTATAACTTGGCTGAAGCCATCTTCCTTTTATATCTAAAGACCAATCTGTTAAGAGGAATAGTTACTGAGGTTTATTTGGATAAGAGGAACATGCTCATAACTGGAAAGTGAAAGTCAAATTATGCCATTAATTATTTTGCCAAATACTTGAATAGGTTTTCATTTCAAATGGTGATGTGTTCAAAGTCTTGCATTGAGAACCAAAATAACATATTTTAGTTCATTCAGAACGATGACCTAATATTACTTCCATACTTAGGAACCTCTTTTAAAACCAAAACAGTATCTGTAAGTCCAGACTTAGAGTCATAGCTTTTTAAGGTTGGAGGAAATAGAATTGCATGCAAGAAAACAAGGACCCAGGAGATGCACAGTACGTACGTACTCACATAGCTAGGTCCCAGGGTCCATGAGTTTTGCACCTATACCTTCTGGGTCCTAACTGTACTTTTCACTACTAAGCTCTGCCTATACCTTGAGTAAAGAATGAATGTAGTTATCAAAAAATTCACTTAAGATTATAGGATTACTTTACAAAGCAAACCCCTTTAGTGTATTAAAGAGATAGATGATAGATAGATAGACAGACAGACAGACAGGTGTTTTTTTTTTTTTTTTTTTGGAGTCTTACTCTGTCCCCCAGGCTGGAGTGTAGTGGCACACTCATGGCTACCACAGCCTTAACCTGCTGGGCTCAGGTGATCTTTCTGCCTCAGTCTTCCAAGTAGCTGGGACTGCAGGCATACGCCACCACACCCGGCTAATTTTTAAAATTTTATTGTAGAGATAAGGTTTCGCCAAGTTGCTGAGGCTAGTCTCAAACCCCTGGGCTCAGGCCATCCTCTTACCTCCATCTCCAAAGTTCTGGGATTATAGGCGTGAGCCACTACGCCTGGCCAAAGATGTAATTTTAAAAATCAGAAGCTGTAGTAGCAACTGGTTCCAGACATTAATTTAATTCTCATGACTGGATGTAAATTGATATCTACAATTTTACAAACTAGGACATGGAGACCTAGGGAGGTTAGTTAGGTGATCAACCCGAAGTCAGACAATAGTAACTGCCAAAATATAACATTCATAGCCTAGTTGACTTCAAAGACCAAACATTTTCCATCACACCATGCTTTCTGTCTTTCCTAACTTATACTTTTCAAAAAGTTAAGTTCTTATAAAGTGTGTCTGTCTGAAGAATAGTGTAATGCTCCTCTGGAGTAGTCCAGAACCATCCTGACGTCCACCCATCCCACTAACGTCTGCCATGTGTCAGAGCTAGAGTCAGGAATTTCTGTTCCCCCTAGAGCTCTGCGGCGTGCCAGTTCCCCAGCCTCCATGCATGTTCACTATCTCCTTGCTGCCACCCTGCACAAGTTGATAGGTGTAAAGTTATTTGATTCTTTGTTAATGAATGACATTGCTTGCTTGAGTGAAGTGCCATGCACAAGCTGAAGCCAGCAAGATTTCCAAGAAAAGGAAAGACATTTTGGAAAAGAATAGGATATTGTTCAAGCCAAAGGAGAGGACATGATCAGGACAAACACTGAAAGATTCATTGATTTGGCTTATTTTCCAGTTTTCAGTGCCTGACACACCTCTTCCTGTTGCATTTATCTCTTCCTGATAAATCTCTGTACTCCGTAGAGGCCGTCCCTAATCATCCCATTTCATGGGACCAACCCTCTCACTGTCCCAGTGTGACTTACAGTCCCCTCCATAGCTCTGTACTCTTAGTCCAGTTGCATGGCATTCCTGTTTTTTCGGTTTCCTTTTGCCCAAGTCAAACCTCTGACACTTCTTCCTTGAGTGGGACTGTATACGTGGCCTGGTTGTTAATGCACTCAAAGCTACAGGAAATGAAATAGTGGGAAGGAAGAAAATTAGTTTGTTTAGTGTCTGTGACCCTCACTAGAATATAAACTCCTTGAAGGGAGAGCTGTAATTGTCTTTCATCCACCTGTCTGTTGCCAGAACCTCGAACAGTGAACACATTTGCTGGGTGAGTGAATGACTGAATAAATGAACTGTACTCATATACCATGAAAGCCTCAACGACTGCTCATTCCTCTTAGCTATTTATTATACTTTCTAACGGATTAAGCATGGTGACACATCTTTATCCATTAACACATATATGTAGTTGCTATTCCGTGATGACTTGTTGAACTGAGTCTATGTGAGGATTGTCCTGAGGTTATAATCACCTCTATGTGTAATGTCGTTGGCCACTTGTCTCCCTTGTACCTTCCTAAAACTAATTAGCCCTTTCCCCACTTTCTCAGTTTTTTGGTTTTTGTTTTTTCTTCTGAACTTGTAATGTGGAAATCTGCTAGTATGTATCTGACAAATGAAATGTGGATAATTATATTGTTTTTCTTTAGCAATGTAATGAGTTGTCTGAAGTATTAGATTTGAAAGCAAATATTTCAATTCAAGAAGTCAAAAGTAGTTAACAGCCAAAGGTGGTAATAAATTGGAATAGGAAGTTGGGAAACAGTTATTGTCATATTTTTGCTGTTTATTACCTACCTTATTTTCTCCAATTAGGAAACATACTTTTGTTTTAACTTTCTGGTATTGAGATATGTTTTTTTAATTGCTGTCAATGAAAACTTGCTTGCTTCCAGGTAAGAGGAATAAATTATGACATGGTTGTCACCATGGTGCTGTGCCTAATTACAGATGATCAAAAGTCATTCAGAAGAACCATTAGACTTTAACTGAAAGGAAGGCTTTGTTACTAAAACAAAAAATACGATATTTAATTATGTAGGTTAAAAGGAACTTTTGCCTGTTGGTAAAAAAAAAAAAGTACATTTAGTGTAGCATTCTACCCTATGTACAGTGTAATTAAATGAATGATTAATGATGTCACAGACAGAAGAAATAGAGTGATTATGTGAATTTCAATATGTCATTTAACCACTTTAGGCATACATTTCTTCACCTATATATAAGGATTTAGGTCAAGGATTTTTTAAGATCCCTTCTAATTCTATTCTTTTGTTGAAAATGAATTTCCAAAACTTAGCAAGATTTAAAAGTTTCAGGCACAAGCCGGGCTCGGTGGCTCAGCCTGTAATCCCGCGCCTTTGGGAGGCTGAGGTGAGTGGATTGCCTGAGCCTGTGGGTTCGAGACCCGCCTGGGCAACTTGTCGAGACCTCATCTCTACAATAAATCAAAATGACCCGGGCGTGGTAGCGCATGCCTGTAGTTCCAGCTACTTGGAAGGCGGAGGCGGAAGGATCGCCGGAGCCCAGCAGGTCGAGGCTGCAGTGGCCGGGAGCAGCCACTGCACTCCAGTCTGGGTGACAGAGTGAGACTCCAACTCAAAAAAAAAACCAACAAAAAAGTTTCAGACACTATTTAAAATCACATTTTTTGTGGCCCAAGTCTTTTTCCAGTGTCTGCTCTTAGAATCATTTCAGTAAAGGAAATGATAAAAATCATGTATTATAAGACACTTAATAAAATTACAAAATTCTAAATTAAAAAATAGACTTTTAGTCTGATCTGTGTATGTGTTTTAGGTGGAAGATGATTATTTATTTATTAGCAAAGACCACAACCCAGAAGCTAAGGACAAATGGGAGTCCCATTTATTATGGCAATCATGCATTAAACAAACCAGTTTTGTAGCAGTATGAAATACTCAGTGTTGTGAATTTAGATCCTTAATGGATTGTACCTTGATTTTAGAAGTTCGGTGTTCATGTTTACCCTGTGCCCTAAGTACCCAGTACATGATTGACACTGCTTAACTGTGTCAATGTTTAGCTTTAGTAACACAGTTTTGTGATGCTGTGCTTGCAACTAAAACTCACCTTGTTTCCCAGTTTGCCAAATTCTGTTCCTACAATTTTCAAGAGATTTCAGGGCAGATTCTAGTTTCCAATATTTTCATATAGGTAGGAGGAACACCTTGCATATTTGGGTCAGTGCAGTAATTGAGCTTGAAAGGGGTTGGAAGAGCTAGAGGTAAACACCAAGAAGGTTGATGCTCTAAAGAGGAACCCTAAAATGCCTAAAACTTTACCTATCACTTGGTCTTGAAAAAGATTACCTTTATGGCTTCCTTTGTGTTTTATTGATAAATTGTGGTGGACTTACAGGTATATAAAAATTGCTCAACATTGATTTTTCATTAAGTATTAGCTTTCTTATAACAGGGATTTGTGAGGGTATAATAGAGATGATAATTTTGAAAAGGCAGGCCTAGCCGGGCTCGGTGGCTCAGCCTGTAATCCCACACCTTGGGAGGCTGAGGTGAGTGGATTGCCTGAGCCCGCGGGTTTGAGACCCGCCTGGGCAACTTGGCGAGACCTCATCTCTACAATAAATCAAAAATCAGCCGGGCGTGGTAGCGCGCACCTGTAGTTCCAGCTACTTGGAAGGCTGAGGCGGAAGGATCGCCAGAGCCCAGCAGGTCGAGGCTGCGGTGGCCGGGAGCGGCCACTGCCCTCCAGTCTGGGCGACAGAGTGAGACTCCAACTCAAAAAAAAAAAAAAAAAAAGAAAAGAAAAGAAAAGACAGGCCTTTCCTCTCTGCTCTGTGCTCTAATTTGAATGTCCATCTAGGGTTGTGAATCCACAATGAGTTTTTAGGTCCCATTTCATTCTTTTTCTTTTCTGCTGGAGTTGTATAAATTTTTCCTATTCCACTTTATTTGCTTCAGGAGCCTAGATCGTACTGAGGCTTACCAGAAACTTCTCACTGTCATTACAGTGCAGTTCCTTTTCCTATTCGTGTGTTCATTTGTTCGTTTTTCATTCATTCATTCATCTATTCCTTTACACATACATTTAAGACATATTTATTTGTTCAGCACTAACTTACAGGCCAGGGTTCTGTGGGTGTAAATATCCAATTAGCCAATGACCTCATTCATGGCTTAGAGTGAGTGCAGTAGACAGGAAGAATAAGCCAGCAGTCACCATACAGTGTGATAAATACAATAAGCAGTCTTGTATACAGGTGCCAAATGGTCTGTATTAGAATATAGTGAGAAGAGACAAACATTCTTTTAAGCCTTTGTTCTGTCCTATGTGCCTGTAGGTTTTTATGTTTAGTTGTTTTTCATGTATATGTAAGCAAGATATCCTGATATCAACCAATAAAGAAAAAATTACTTTTTGAGACAACTGGGAATTTCCAACTGACCAGTGAAAAATGCCCTCCATTTCAAAATTACATGATTGATGCGGCCAGCATCTCAACCTCAACCATATTCACAAACATATTCATCTCAGATTCAGTGACCTTTTTGTAATTTTTTTTTTTTTTGGTCCATGAGGGAAAAAATATTACTCAATGAAACTAGGATAACAGTTTCATATTTTCTTTCTGTCATTGGAACTATCTCTAACTTTTATGCACTTTTCAATTGGCTATCTCTCCAGTGTATTTCTTTTAGAAACACTGTAGATTTTAGTTGAATCGTGCCCCTCCCTGTTTGGCATATCTATTTTACTTATACTCTGTCTTGTTCTGGAAAACACTGAAAGTTATACAGGAGAATATGTAAAATAGAGAATGCAGACATTAAAGGTAGAAGCAATTAAGTGTCAGAGTAGTTTATATTATTTGGTCTTGAGCAGAGTTCCTCAGTCTTAGCACTGTTGTCATTTACGGCCCCCTGTCCTGTGCATTTCAATAGTTAACAACATCTCTTACTCCACTTACTAATGCTAGTAGCACCCTTGTATTCATGGCGACCAAAAATATCTCCAGATTGTTTCAAATACTCCCTTCCCCCACCCCCGGGAGACAAAATTGCTCCTAGTTGAGAACTACTAGTCCAAAGTATAGACCCAGAGAAGTGGATCTGCTTCGGAGGTGGACTTTGCAGGACTTCCTCATGGATGCCCTGTGGAGGTTTAGGAGCAGGAAAGAATAAGCAATGAATCCCGGAGTTTGGGGTGCAGCTCAGTGGAGGTCAGTGCTGTTTACTGAAGTGAAGAGGACTATGGGAGTACAGGTCATAAGGGGTTGGGAGATGTGGAAATGAACGAGTTTTGATTGATTGGGGCATGCCAAGTTTAAATCCAGAGGAGATGTAAAGTGGACAGGTGATTTGAGTCTGTTGCCTAAGGGAGAATTTTTTTTTTTTTTTTAAAGCAGTGAAAGGAGACAACACCTGTAGAGACAGTGTAGCTCCAGGAGAAGAAAGTAGTCTCAAAACTAAGTTCTGATAGGGTTCAGAGGAGCAAGGAGCAGTGAAGGAGGCTGAGTAAGAAGTCAAGGAGACTGTGGTGAGATGGAACCCAAGAAAGGAACGCAGGTCAAGGAGGAGTATCCACTTGTGTTGCATGCGTATAAGACATTCAGTAAGAAATGTTGACTATTGTTTTATTATAAGTGACTTAAATTATATTCAGCGGTCAAAAAAGTTCAAAAACTAATAACAAGACAGTCACGGAGACATAAAATAGGCTATGAAATCAGTTTAAAATGCTAAAATGTGCAAATTATTACAGCTTAAACCTTTGCTTTGGGTGGGCTATTAATATCGGCTCTCAAAAAGTCTTTATAAAAGGCAATGTTAGTCATTTTCAGTCTTCACAATGACCACAAAGTAAAAACAGGACAGGGTCAGGGGTCCCCAAGACCACCCCACAGGTTAGATGGTTTGCTAGGAAGACCCACAGTACTCTCTATGCAGATTCACAGCTAAGATTTATTACAGTGAGAGAATCCAATGCAAAAATCAGCAAAAGGTGAAAGCATATAGGGTGAAGTCCAGGAGAAACCAGACGCAAACTTCCAAGCTTTCTTTCCTGGTGGACACTTGATTTCTCTAGCAGTGAGCTATGACAACTTGTGGAAATGTTGCCTCCCAGGGAAGCAGAGACTCAGGGCCTATGGTTTTCCTGGGGACTGGTCATGGAGACACCCTCTGCCTGGCATGTACCAAAATTCCAGACCCACAGAAGAAAAACAGGTTCAGCATAAACCACACTCTTTGTATAAATAGTTTAAACATGGTGAGCTGGTCTCATTAGTCTGAAAATGTTGGGAAACTTCCTGAAATCTGGGTTCCCAGACACTAGTCCAGGACCAGTCTCACAAACAGGACTTTCTGAGGCATCTTAGGCCTGTTGTGTTAACTCTTTTGTACGCAGACCAAAGCCCAGGAGAAATATAAGCATTATTGGCACTAAGGAGTAAATCATAATTTCTCTGGAATGGGCATTTGACTGTTGAACTGTTTCTAACATACTCAAAATCATTTGGATAGCTAGTAAACTAAAATTTTTGTCTCTCTGTGCTGGGAAGCAGTTTAGCATATGATAAAATAATTATGGACTGTGGTGTCCGGCAAACCTGGCTTCTAGTCATGGTTCAGCTACTTATTATCTCTCTGTCTCTTCATTTCAGGTCATAAAACCTGCCGTTTTGAAGAATCCGTGATATATGTATATAATACCTAGAATAGTGACTGGCACATGCTAGATATTCAAAAATAGTGGTGGCATTGGTATTAGTGTTACTAATTGCAGTAATAGTTGTGTTATTATTGTGTTTCTTGTGTTAGACATGCCATTATTTTTCTTGGATTAATCGCTTGTAATATCCACTCCCTCTTATTTTCAGCTAAATAGCTTTCAGTTTTTCAATTAAAATTTCAGTTGAACAGTATCAGAGGCATTTTAATAAGAAATTTTTACTGAACTTGATTAGTTGATGAGAAGTAAATTGCTCATTTTTGATTACCACATTAACTCTTTCTGGCCATTAGGGTACCATTTAGTAAATTACCTCTTTTGGTACAGTACTCAAAATATTACCCAGGTGACCAGAAAGAGTTAATAGTGCACCAACAGACGGAGCAGTTTACTACCTTCTTACTATTCAATCAGTCTCATTATATTAAATGTTTTCCTTCCTATAATTGTCATTTTCTTTTTTAAAAAAATGAAATATTGGATACAGTTATTTATTTTTAATAGACCTTATAAACTCAATAATAGTATGGTGAGTTCACTCATGCCGTCTAAAGGGACTTAAGGTACTGGCATTCACTATATAATATAGAAAATAAATCTGAAGGGGATAGTAAGTGCATCTTGTGCAGTACACAAGAAGGGCATTATTTCCCAAGGGTACAAGTGATTCCCTGATTATGATCTGAGTACTAGGGAGGCATATTAATATGCTCCCTAAGTGCTTGAGCACTAAAGAGAATTATGCCTCATGGTACTGTAGCAGGTGAGCTTTCATGTGGGTAGGGATCCTGCCCTTTAGAAGGTATACATTATCAGTCCTCCTGTGGATGAGTTTTTTACTGCTAATTTTAATGCAGCTTTTAATTATTCAGGAGTGACCCTTACTTTCTTATGAATAGGAGCCTGCCATCTATTCTTAAAATTACATCTCTAATTCAAATGTTTTTCCAGTTAGCCTAGGAAAATCGTTGCCACTCTCTTGGAAAGAATACTTGACTCCTGAAGAACTTGTTTTTTTTGTTTTTTTGTTTTTTTTGAGTTGGAGTTTCAATCTGTCGCCCAGACTGGAGTGCAGTGGCCGCTTCCGGCCACCGCAGCCTCGACCTACTGGGCTCTGGCGATCCTT
>NW_007247027.1:356760-370457 GCF_000164805.1 Carlito syrichta | reverse complement strand
GAACCCGTGGGCTCAGGCAATCCACTCACCTCAGCCTCCCAAAGGCGCAGGATTACAGGCTGAGCCACCGAGCCCGGCTAGAACTTGTTTTTACAATGTGAAAGACTGTCTTTTTTTTTTTTTTTTTTTAAAGACTGTCTTTTTTTGTCTATTCATTGATATTATATAGTATGATAATCTATAAGCCACTTCTTAGTGTTACTGAGTTATCACTGAATATGTGATGTTAAGTGCTTTGAATGATACAAAACTAATATGGGTCGGGGGGCAGTTTGCAAAAAATCCTGGAATTATCTTTTGGAGAGCGGGCCTCTCGTAGTACCCTTGGAATTTGTTCCTCCAGATCAAATGGTCAGTCAAGTTTTTATCTGGAAGTTTTGAGAAGATTTTGAGTCACAATTTGCGGAAGAAACCTCCCAAGTTATAGCAAACAGCTGACTGATTCTTCCACCATGACAATGCTCCTGCCCACACCATACTGAGTGTTCAGCAGTTTTTGACCAAAACAGCATGACCCCCATACCCCACCCTCCCTATTTACCCAATCTTGCCCCAATCAACTTTTGTTTGTTGCCCCCATGAAAAAAGTCCTCAAAGTGAAACATTTTGTCAACAACAGAAGCATTGAAAGGCATTAAAATTGAGCTAAAAAACTGTTTTAAGCAGCGGAAAAAGCACCTCAGTAGGCATGTTGCATCACTTTACTTTGAAGGTGACTGAAGTTTAAACATGTAAGGATAAATACACAATTTTTAATAAATAAATTCCTATTGTTTTGAGGGTTCCCCCTTGTATATGACTGGCTTGCCCAGTCATTTATTCAGTGCATGCTTACTGAGAGAACTGTATGCTATAAACTCTAAGAATACAAAGATGAATTTTTAAAAATCAAAGAATTTGAAGTCTGGGGGTATTGTTAATGTTGACATCATAGTATAATACCACTGCATCTATAAAAGTGCAATCAGAGAAACATTCCCAGCTCCTTAGGGTGGTCGGAGAGGGAGAACTAGCCTGGCTTGGAAGGAGTCAGGCATATTTACCTCCAGAAGATGAGGCTCAGCTGAATCTTCCAGGTTAATAAGGGTCATCTAAGGAAAATGGATATTTCTACCACAGAGGACAAGATAAAGGCATAAAGTTGAGAAAAAGGATGAAGGGCAGAGGGCTGGTGCTGGTTTATTGTTGTTTATCTCATGTGCAAACCCAAAAGCAAGGCTGGGAAAGTAGGGAGCATCAGATCAGGGATATTTACATTTGCTGAATTTTTTTAACCTAATTAGAAAAGGAAGCCGGGCTCGGTGGCTCAGCCTGTAATCCCGCGCCTTTGGGAGGCTGAGGTGAGTGGATTGCCTGAACCCACGGGTTCGAGACCTGCCTGGGCGGCAAGACCTCATCTCTACAATAAATCAAAAAATCAGCCGGGCGTGGTAGCGCGCGCCTGTAATTCCGGCTCCTCGGAAGGCTGAGGCGGAAGGATGGCCGGAGCCCAGCAGGTCGAGGCTGCGGTGGCCGGGAGCGGCCACTGCCCTCCAGTCTGGGCGACAGACTGAGACTCCGACTCAAAAGAAAAGGACTGCAATACAATGGAGACAGTAAACATTTGGTCACCAGCGTTCATTATTTTATATATTTTTCCCCCAGACTCATAAGGGAGGCAGTATTATTTCCCCCATGTTATACACGAAGGATCGATTGCTTAGAAATATTAAGTAAATTTCCCAAGGTTGTAGAGAAGAGTGTTGCAGATCCCAGAACACAACTTGCTGAGAGATTGAACAACTTGCCCAGGATCATGTAGTGACTAAGCAGATATTCAGCTCAAATCTTATTTCCTTGCACGAAAGCAATACTAAAAATTGGTTCTTCACCCCACATTTGTAAAATAAAATACAATAATTTTTTTAAAAAACGGGTTCAATTTAAGTGGAAGGCAGAGAGTAAACATGGGGTGTGGGAGGACTGTGGGTGCATAAGCACCTAGAGAACAGAAAGCCAGCGCACACTGTCGTTGATGCTGTATGACACCAACAGAATTACTGATGGCAGCATCTTTCACTCTCAAAAGTTGTCCAGTTTGGACAATCAGTCATATGTCATCCTAAGTTTAGTGCATTATACAAAAGTTAGTTTTGTGTCAACTGCAATAGAAGGCACAGCTGGAGTAGTCCTTAGAAATGTTGATTTAGAAAGTGGGACTGGATTGTTTTCCAGTTGTAATTGAATTAATTGAAAATGGGGACAATCACTGATTTCACAATAGTATATTTTCTTAGAGATGTGTCACGTGACAAAATGAATCTTTTTTTTTTTTTCTCGTCTACTGTGTAGCCCCTGGGATAACTGTGTTGTTTACTTGTCCAAGCAATCAGAAATGTCGTTGATGAGTTTTGTTTTATAGCAAATTCTTTGGATGTATTAACAGAGTCAGAATTTCCCTGGCATGGTCACTTCCTCCCTCCTCCTCAAATTAGCTCAGTAAAGAGATTTTAGCCTTTTAGTATATGTATCTGGAAAGGTAGTGTGGAGTATCATAGGAAAACACAACCAAGCTGTAAATTTGCCATACCTCAGGAAATCCTGTAGAGAGTTTCAAATAGAAAAGCTTTCACTTTTCCAATGGAAAATAAATTTTCAGTGAGACTAGTTATTTTCAGATTCTGTCCCTCATATACATATTTTGGTGAGTTTTAATATTTTTCCTGAAATTCTCATTGGTAGTTCTATTTTGAAAAAAAAGAACGATTGTGATTATTGTGTATAGACTCTATAGCAGAGGCCGAATACTTCTTAGGCCAGGACTTGGTCAGAGGAGAGAGTCTTATCTCTTTTCAATAATCTCCCAAGTGACTGTTATGTATTGTTGTTGCTGTCTTATTTTGTCTTAGCAGATAATTTTTTCAAATATTTATGGCAAAGATTTATGCTTAAACAACTTTGTATTTTTAGTAAAAAAGAAATTATTGTAATGGCATCTAATCCATAATGAATTATGATATACATTATTATATGTTAATAACAATTATAGTACCTACCTCTCAGAATTAATGTGAGAATTAAATGAGTACAGATATGTTAATATATGTGAAAAATGTAGAGTAGTTACTGACACACAATAGCCACTATACAATTATTTATTATTATTATTTATTTTTCTAAAACTGCATGTTGACCTCACCGCAATGAAGAATTCTGTTCAATATGTAGAAACTCCAAATGGGAGTTGAGATAAATCCCATAAACGAATATGGTACATTTAAATGTATGTGCGATTTGTGCAGGCTAACTAGAATGTTGTTTCCACTGTTAGCATTACTCTCTTTATTTTTTGTTTATAGCAAGTCTTTCTTCTGAGTAGCTCAAGTTTATAACTTGTAATTATGTTGGGGCAACCAGTGTCCGCTGGCACTGTCCAGGGAAATTGGTTGAGGTTTGTAAGCCATTCTGATAAAATTAACATCCAAATAGCTTCTCAAACCTTTCTTCTATCAGTGTGGCCTTGTTCTAGCAGTAGGACTGAAAAACACTGAATAGGAATGTCACAACTAATGCCTCTACTGGGCATAAGTGCATCTGAGCAAAAGTGCTGCCAATAGGCATGGCATGCCTTTTAGCCTCCGTGAAATTTCAGTTAGAAATCTTGTGAGGTTTCTTAGTGGCTGATGGCAGCTCACACGTGGGTCAGAGGATCACATCCTGGCTGCCAGGGAAAGTACACCGTCTTTTTCTTTCCTTCTGCCAAGACAAAAAAGCACTGACTTGCTGAAAAAAATAAGCAGAAGTGACTGGTGCTTATCTTCAAGCCAGGCTCCCGTGTTCTCCTGCTTTGATGGCTTAGAGGAACCCTGTGCGCCCATCAATATTTTATGTTGTTTTAGGCTTCCTTCCTCAGCGTGCAGCCTGTTTCTGCTAACTCATGGTGAAAATGTCTGTGAAGTCACTACTTCTTATCCCATACCTGTGAAAATCTCATCTGTTGCTCTCTTGGTATCAGAAAGCGCAGGTTTAATTCATGTACCTGTTGGACATTTCATTTGTCAGGTGGCATATCATCAATATCTTTTCACTGTATGTCAGGCAGTCTTTTTTTCACCTTATTTGTTTGCTTTTTGTGCATTCAATGAGTATTCACCAAAAACTTTACAGTTGGCAAGATATCAATATGCTAGGTACTTTGAAGGAGTGTCCAGAAGAATAAAAGACATAAATACAGTTAGCTGTGTGTTTCAGTTAGGAAGGAGTAAGAATCAGAAGGAAGTACGACATGGATAAAGTGCTAGCCAGCTCTGATACATATCTGCCATTTCTTTCCTCCAATAATATTTCGTCTAGTTTCTAGTCTTTCTCCAATTTCATCCTTTTTGCGTTCTTTTGGCATCCTGTGGAACTCTGACGTAAATTAAAGTGTGTCACTGGTGGTTTCTTAAATCAGCTTTCAAGAAGACTAGCTCGTGCAGCTAGTTTATCATGAACCAAGATCTGTAGTTGCAGGATAGAAACTCTCACTTTATAAATATCCTTGGTTTCTTTCTCTTCTATAAAAGTAAGGTCTCTTTTTTGACTGATTCGATCGTCTAATTACGTACTTTGAGGTCTTTTGCCATTTGTTTGCTCCAGCTACTTTATCTTTCTGTTTCATGGTTCATTACTCCCTAAATCAAATCCTCAACTTCAGTCAAGTATTTATTTACCATTCCTGACTCAGGCAGTTGGCCTTCTATTTCTTGGCCTCTGTGCTTGTAAACCCCTTTCCACTCGCATGAAGAATGCCCTCCTTTCTTCTCACCACGAAAACATTTTTTTTTTTTTGCCTCTTTGTTCCTAACTTTTCTTGTCTGTGATGCCATCTCTGCATAATCTCATAGCCTCGAGTAATTCTGCTTTTCCAGATGTGTTTAATTATATAGCTGTGACTAGTTACTTCGTGTCAATTTTGTACTCGCAATCTATGGATACGTTTCTGTACCTGTCTCTCCTACACATGCAGCGTCTTACCCAGTTCCCAATACATTCTATGCCTGTGCACAAATGCAAGCTGAAATGGATTTGTATGTTTTTGGAAGATGATTGACCCATTATGCTGCCCACTGGCCACTGTTTTGAGAAGTACATTGATTGTATTCTCCCCAGTGATTGAACTATTTTTCACCAAGTGAGACTTTTTAACCACTTTCCATTTGCTTTTGGCTGTTCTTGTTGATGAACAGGAGTAGAACTGCTGGTAGTGCCTGATATTTGAATGCTTAAATATAGAAATGAATTGGTCCCGTATAAACTTTTAGATAGTATTTTTTAAAGTTCACATTTCAGACAGGTAGATTCACATTTCTTATACAGCAGATGAGAGCAATAGTCTGCAGTGGGCATAAATACTGCTGTTTTGCCAAAGTATACCCTGGAAGAGTTTGATGAAGCAGTTTCATTAATTTATGAAGTGCCTAGAGGCACAGGACATTTTGCTAAATACTGAGAATACAAAAGTAAGCAATTCCAGACAAGGGACCCATCCCATAGGAGCTTATAGTCTAACAAGGCACATTAATGAAATGATCATACAAATAAATGTCAGGTCACCAGTGAGATGTTCCTTACCCAAGCAACTGGTACTTAAGCAGAGATCTGAAGGGTAAGTGGAACATACCTGGGGACTGAAGGGGCAGAAAGGAAGGAATAACAGATAAGGGGTGGAGCTTACACAAAAGTAGCAGGAGGAAGGGATGACAATTATGAGAAACTGAGAGAAATTATTGTTGCTTGGCACACAGAGAGCAGAGGAGTGTCATGCAGAGGCCAGCTATGGATAAAGATTGACATCTCCAGCCAAAAGCAGTAAAGAATGCTGGCAGTTAGAAGGATGTGACCAGGTTGATATTCTGAATTATTAGATTACAACACAGAACAAATGGAAGACTGCAAGGAGGTGATAGCGGAGCTGAAGAGAAGTTGGTGGATGTTGGATGATATTTATGAGAATATACCAATATAGGTGGAATATAAGAGCGAGGGAGAAGGAGGTTTCCAAGATGACACCTACATTTATGATCTGCATGAGAGGATGGATGGCGGGGCCATTTTCTGAAATGGGGTATGCTAAAAAAAGAACAAGGTTTGGAGGCTGAGGGAAGATCATTAGTTCTGTTTTGAGCACACTGAGTTTGAGGCATTTTGCAGCATCCAAGTGGAGATACCAAATAAGCAGTTGGAGCTGTGACTGAGAAGCTCAAGGGAAATGTCAGAGCTATGAATATACATCTGAAAGTGATCATCATATAGATGATCACTGAAGCTGTGGGTCTAGATGAGGTTGCTTAGGAAAGCAGCATAGAGTGAGAAAAGAGAGCCCGGAGTAGTTCCGTATTTTAATAGCTCAGTACAGGGACAGGAGCCTGCCAGATAAAATGAGCAGGTACAAGCAGGAAGGCAGGGAGGGCACGCTGAGAGATGAAGAATACACGGTCACAGAAGGCAGGAGGGAGGAGCACTTGGAGAGGACGTCATCCGTGGCAGAGACAGCGGTCAAGAATGATGAGAAACGAAGCATGTTTACTTGATTTATCTCGATGGCAGCCATCGATGAACCATCGGTTATTTTTCTGGAGAGATGGGAATGGAAGCCAGAGTGGAGCGGATTAAGGAGCGGATGACAGGCGAGGAAAGGGAGACAGTGGGGATAGACAATGTCCTTAAGAAGCTTGACTACGAATGGGGATGAGAGGAGTAATGTGGTAGCTGCGTGTGTGGCCCGCGGAATCTTTTACTTCATTTTTTAATGATTATAGAGAAGTAAGCATGCTCAAGTGCTACTCCGAAGAAGCGCAGAGGAAAATGTGTAAAGCACATTTGTGATCATTCAAATGATATTTAATTTTCATAACAGCATTGAAATTTCTCCTGTCGGCACAACTCTTAACTCCATTTATTCATTAAGCAAATATTTATTGAGTAACTTCCGCATGTCGTGCACGGTTCTAGGCTGTGGAATATCATATGAATATTGACTGAAATGGAGAAGATTTGGTGTGGGCGAGGCTGGGTTTGGGGGAAAATCAGGAAGTTAAGTCTGGCAGTATTAAGTTTGAGCTCTTGTGCAGATACCCGAGCAAAATGTCAGGTGGACCATGGGAGACGCTGACTGTAGAGTATGGCAACCATGAGGACAGGGCCCTGAGTGTCTTTTACTGCTTCTCCTGGATCTAGGACACAGACTGCATGCGTTAAATTTTTGAAGAATGAATTAATGAATAAGAAATTATCTAATAAGTATGCAACCTTTAATCATGAATTTGTAAAACCAAGAATACTGAAAAATAAGGAAAACATTAGTGAAGGACTTTCAGGATGAACCTAGTTTAATAATAGAGAAATTGTTCAGGGCTAAGATTCCTCTAATTAAAGGACATAGACTTGAAATTGGGCCAAGATTTACTTTTAGGCTTTATTTATCTTATGAATTCTCCCCTTAAAGTTGGTAAAAGGATACATTACTCCCTAAATGCACATGAGTGGAATCCCCAGATGAGGATAACATAGAATACTTTAAACAATGTTCAAGAAATATTTTAGCAGAATCATATATTCCTGATCATGGATCTATGCTGTGTTGAGGAATTGAGGGCTAGTTTAAAGTGAAATTTTAAAGCACATCAAATTATAAACCTCTCAGGCCATCACTGCATGTGATGTACTATGTCTGCAGATTCAGTGTTGCATCTTGGTAGCTTAGAAGATAGCAGTGGCTCTGTTTTAACCTCAAAGTATTTATCTTGCTTGTGGAAATCTTTGTTGGACTATTTACTATAAAATGCTACATTACTTACACACTGCGCATAATACTCTTAGAGAACTCATCTTAATGGATATTCTATTTACTATAGGATGAGAGTAGAGCATGATAAAGAATAAAAAGAAATAAATCTAAAATTGATGAGAAAGTGTGATGTGTGAATTCAGACCTTTGTAACCTTAGCCCTATTAGTAGCCTTTATTCATTTTACCTTCTGGCCTCTGGTATTTCTTCCATAAGTTATGAAGCCATGGGAGGTTGTGGGGGAAGGGGAATTAAAATTCAAGATGTCATATAGAACATCTAACAGAAAATGTTAACAGAATATTTTTTTCACCAAAGAAGGATTTCACTTAAAAAAAAAAAAAAAAAGTAGCCAGGCTCGGTGGCTCAGCCTGTAATCCCGCGCTTTGGGAGGCTGAGGTGAGTGGATTGCCTGAGCCTGTGGGTTCGAGACCCACCAGGGCAAGTTAGGAAGACCTCATCTCTACAATAAATCAAAAAATTAGCTGGGCGTGGTAGCACGCACCTGTAGTTCCAGCTACTTGGAAGGCTGAGGCGGAAGGATTGCCGGAGCCCAGCAGGTCGAGGTTGTGGTGGCCGGGAGCAGCCACTGCACTCCAGTCTGGGCGACAGAGTGAGACTCCAACTCAAAAAAAAAAAAAAAAGAGATATATTTGCTGCTCTTTAGGACTTCCTAATTTTACAGAGGGC
Organism: Carlito syrichta; assembly: GCF_000164805.1. Lineage (NCBI taxonomy): Eukaryota > Metazoa > Chordata > Mammalia > Primates > Tarsiidae > Carlito > Carlito syrichta. The sequence continues at coordinate 361,960 of NW_007247027.1, read as the reverse complement.
AGCGGAGTAACTGCATATGCTAACAGAGCTCATAAGGGAGCTCATAACCTAGTTTGGAGAATCGGATAGGATTTCCCCTAGGAATCAAAGTTTTGCTCACATGAGAGAAGTATAATAAGGCTAATATTTACTGAGCACTCACTGTGTGCCTGGCGTAGTTTTAAACTAATGAGGTAGGTGCTATTGCTAATCCCATTTTATAGATGAGAAAACTGATACCAAGGGTGTAAATTAACTTGCTCAAATTCAAACAGTTGGTAAGTGGTTCACAGCATTCAAACCCAGGATGTCTGACTTCACAGCTTAAATTTCTAACCTCTATTTTGGTCTTCAAAAAGCGTGGCATTTTTGAAACACTGAGGAACATCTAACATGACTTAACAGGGCATGTTAAGGCTGGAGGACTCCATTGAATAACATCATGCGCTATCTCATGGGTTAGTGGTTTTAGAATTTATCCTAAAAGCCATAGAAAGGAATTCAAAGTTTTAAATGGGGGCTGTGTGTGTGTGTGTGTGTGTGTGTGTGTGTGTGTAGAAAAAGAAATATTTTTGGACTTCTTTCATTTCCTTAAAACCTCAAAATAGAGAACAGAATGTTAGGAAATCTGTCATTTGTGCACATGAGCATCTTTAAAAAACAAAATCATCCGACAAAAAAACAGAATTATTAATTTTTTAAATTATAGGGTGGTACAAACATTTTTAATCATGTCGTTGATCAAGGGAAAAAACATTAGATGACAACTAACTTGTATGAAGCCCATGCTGTTTTCCGGGAATTCTGCTAGTGGCTTAACATACATTATCTTATGTAATATCGTGAGGAATATGCTGTATTTTCTTAGCGGAGAGTACATCAGTAGCAATTCAGTGTCATATGATGAGGAGGATTAGAAAACAGACTTCATTTGGTAAAAGCCCCACAAGCTCAGTAGAGCTATCTGCTTTTAAGCAATATTTGATAAGCCATCATTAGTAAAATTAGCGGCAACCACTACAAATAGCAACTATCATTTATTGAGTACTTACCTAGTTTCAGGGTATGACACTGAAACCACAACCAATTATTGTATAACAAACCCTCCTCCCCCTTTTTAAAAATGGAGTGCTTATTACGTACCTCACATCATTCTAAGATCTTTTGTTATATTTTTGCTATAAGTCATGTTTGTTGGAACTTTATCTGTGGAATTTCTGTGAGGCCTGGTTGTAGGTGAATTCTTCAACAGAGGGTTTTCCTTTGTTTCTGCCAAGTACCTGAGGCACATCTTATCTGGGACACTTTAATTCCTCAGCTTGAGGTTTTCAGACACAGGTAATGTAAATTTGGTGAGCAAACCCGTTTGAGGACTACCTTCTGGTTATAAATTCTCAAAGGAGATGTTCTTTCTCCACCGAGAGCTAAGGTCAAGGCAGGCAAGTTTCTTTTTGTCACTTTATATGGGGTAGGTTTATTGCCAGTTCCTTTACACTGAGTATAGTTCTTTGGGAGCTCCGCTTTATGGAAAGGTTTCTTATTAAACTCTCTGCTTTCAAAGGGACAGGCCCTGTGCTTTATGTTCACTCCAAAAGTTTCATGTACTCATTAATGATGAGGCTCAAGGTCATATTCTTGATTCACCTAGTTTTTGGCCTCTTAGTAGTCCTTGCTTTCCTATAAACTTAGTGATACAAGTAAAAAATGATTTTATAAAACTTTTAAATACTGTATTTTATTTAATTTTATTAGCAGAGTTGTTTAGGATGTCTGCTTTGCCATGTTGTTATAAATGAAAGTTTTAACTTCTGAATATGCATTAAGCTGTTTAATCTTCACAACAACTCTGGTAGGACGTATGAAGACTGCAGGTCTTAAAGAGATATGTATGTATCTAAGATCATACAGCAAGTAAGAATTTGAATAGAATTTGGTCCCAAGAAGTCTAACTTCAGAAACTGTACCACATCGGTGATGTAACTAAGGAGTCCTAAATGAATCTAGCTCGTGATTGGCCTATTGCGTTCTACTAGTCTGAACAAACACACTAGCAGTAAATAAATGGATGTACAGATTGACCGGTGAATGGACAGAAGAGGGAAAGAGAAGTGTCCCAACATATAGACCGGGAGAAGAAACAGTTAGCAATACAAAGTATAAACTCACAAAGCATTGTTTATTTGAACAAATTCATTAGAAGGAAGAGGAAAGGTTCTATGTCCGAAGGTTCATGCAGTTACTCTGCTGCATCTTTTAGGGTCTGTGCTTCGGTTTGGAGGTTACCTATATCTTTAAAAAGTTTAGTGTTATTACCTCATGGTTAATGTGTGTTACTTCAAAGAGGCCTGGATTCTACTTCTAGTAACTTCTAACCTTAGATTATTGAGCCTTCAGCTAGTTTTTGGCTCTCTTATTGTAAAAAACACAAGATCTTTATAGTTTCACCTTTTTTCTTCAAAAAACATAAAATTGAGATAGATAGAACTTGTGTATGTATGTTGCTGATACATGCTTTCCTGGTGTACTCTATCTGTAGGAAGGATAATATTCCATTTAAACATGTTTTATTTTTTACTTTTATCAGCTACTCTATTTTAAGTGCTTTGCATACTGTCACGGTAGGACAGTAGGAGAGGAATTTTTATCAAAATAATTCTCTTTATTAGGGCTTATTTTATTTTTTGGAATACCAACTCAGATAATTTAATCCTTCTGGATTAAATGTGGGAAAGAGGGGTTGCCTTTTATGTTATATTTATGAACCAAACTATTGTGTAGTGTCTTTTGATTAAGGCAGTGAAGATGTTTAAAAAAAATAAAGGGAAAGGTGATACACTGTCAATTTCCTTCTGAGTGTTTCCTGACACTGAAGTAGAGTAAATCAATGAGGTATCAGATTTCAGTGTGTAGTTTAATAAGTAGTGGGTTTATATAGCTCACAAATACAATATTCAGAAAGGTATATACATGTAAGTTCTTTGTTGATTTTGCCAAAAGGAGAGCAACACTCCTGACTCCAATGGGAATTCTGCCCCAACCTCTTCTCTGCTAGTCTCCTTTCAAGTTCCGGTTCAACTTCTCCCTGCAAGACATTGTCCCAGTCCCCTCTAGCACAGCACTGGGGGTTTTTGTTTTTCTTTATTTCGTTTTACATTTTTTGAATTGGAGTGCAGTGGTACAATCATGACTCACCACAGCTTCGACCTCCTGGACGCAGGTGATCCTCCTGCCTCAGCCTCCCCAGTACCTGGGACTCCGGGCATACACTACCATACCTGGCTAATCCTTGATTTTTGTTGTTGTAGTTCTAGAGACAAAGTCACACTATGTTGCCTAGGCTGGTCTCAAAATCCTGGACTCAGGCAATCCTCCCGCCTCAGTCTCCCAAAGTACTGGGATTGCAGGCATGAGCCGTCACACCCGACCGCATTGGGGATTTTTAAATGGCAGCTTTTCAGTCTTACCTCTTCACCATCTCCTTCTCCTCTTTCCCTTTCTTCCTTTCATTCCTCTAGCCAATAAAAGTCATGTTACCCATCTTCTTCTTACCGCCTCACCTTTGCAAGATTTGTAGGGACTAGTGAAAAGAAGACATTTAGTTAAGGCAAGAACCTATGAGTTATGAGTTTGTGAAAGTTAGGGACATGCAGTCAGATATATGCCCCATCCTGTTAAGGACAGTGTCCTTCACTTAATATATATTATGTCTTATGTAGTGAATTTGAGAAAATTTCTAAATAGCTCTTGACATCGGTTTGCTTGCCTGAACAAGAACTGAGGTAGGTCAGGAGCTCTCAACTAGTACATCAGAATCTTTGACTTGGATACCAAAAACTTACATGCTAGATCTTGTTTAACTAAATTTTCCTTTGGAGATTTACTTTAACTCCACATCTTTGAAGAGATACAAACTAATGGAAAGTTGCTGCTCTTGATTTTATTTTTTAAAATAATTTTAAAGATGTGGGGTACAATTCATGATAAGATATTCAAGTGATCATTGTACAGGTAAAGTTTGGGCCTCTCTCTGGTCTCCACTTTGCCTGACTTGAGATCAGGCACCCTTATTGAAACTACCACCCGGCAGTTTCTGGCTACTGCCAATCCCTTTCTTATAGTATTATGGTAAATGTTCAGGATCCGCTTATGAATGATACTCTTGATTTAAAAAAAAAAAAAATGTAACCGGGCTCGGTGGCTCAGTCTGTAATCCTGCGCCTTTGGGAGGCCAAGGTCAGTGGATTGCCTGAGCCCGCAGGTTCGAGACCCGCCTGGGCAGTAAGACCTCATCTCTACAATAAATCAAAAAATCAGCCAGGCGTGGTAGCACATGCCTGTAATTCCGGCTCCTGGGAAGGCTGAGGTGGAAGGATCGCTGGAGCCCAGCAGGTCGAGGCTGCGGTGGCCGGGAGCGGCCACTGCACTCCAGTCTGGGCGACTGAGTGAGAGTCCAACTCAAACAAAACAAAACAAAACAAAAAGAGCCCTTCGTACTTACCTTTGCCAGTGTCTTGCCTCCAGTATGATACCGGACACAGTTTTTCATCTTTCCACATCTCTTGGCTTACTGGCACAAGTCATCTCATTCTTCTGAAAGAGCCTCTTCCATCTTCCATCTGCCAAACTATTGTGACCTTAAGTCCTGTTTTCCTTCAGTCTTTGCTGGCTGATCTAAACAGGCCATTCTCTCAGTGTTGCTTATGTTTCATATTGATCTCTGCTGTGTTAATTTGGCCTTTTCCGTATGCTAGAAATTCCTCAAGGTATATTGTCTTCTTTATTCTAAGTTTTGTAGACTTTGTAGACTATCTTGTGCATGCACTAAACAAAATAGTATCTTTTTACTAAATACAAAGCACTTTTCTTTTGTTCGTTGCTATAGACTTGTCATTCCAAATAAATCTAAGCAAACTGCGATTTTGATACAAACCGTTAGCCTCTGTCACACTGAATAAGCAAGCTTTAAACAGAGACTAGCCGAATAAGTTAGGGAAGAAAAGAAAAGGAGAAAGTGAAGTTGAGAGAGGAAACATTTTGTCGGAAGGCACTAGGGCTGGAAACAGCAAGGCCCCAAGAGACTTGGCCCTGGAGGGGAGTGCCTGGGGAAGTGGGTGAAGCTAGGCTGAAAGAGAAAGCAGCAGCAGGCAAGATCTTGCGAGGTCTGGCCATCCGAGGTGGAGTTGGGACTTCGTCCTAAGATGTTCACAGGTGGACAGATAGG